>NC_080755.1:27222604-27362604 GCF_020826845.1 Diceros bicornis minor
TGAACTCAAGATTATCTTGAGAGGAGTTCCAGAAGTGCTTTGCTGCCTAACATGAAGGGGAAGCCACATTGGAACTTTATTTTCCTCATTCTTGACTTTTCTGCTTAAGATTTACGAGTTATCACCAAATTGTATAAACATCAGAGCCTGGCCTCCCCTGTGTTTCTTTTGGCTAATAAATACTACTTCCTGAAGCCTGACCTTTAAGACTGCTGCCATTGTAAAATGCGTAGATGAAAGGAGAATTTATTCCATTTTACAATAAAATTGAATAAGGAAGGACCTCATAGTTCCCCAAGGGCAGGGAGTGACAAAACCCAGACTAAACTCATAGATTTCTAGTGTTTTTTTTTAAATCTTGGGTAGGCGTGGTCAGGAATATCACAAAAGCATCAGCATCAAGAAGCTTATTGAGAACAAAAAATCTGAAATAACAGTAAAAGATAAGAAATCGTGCTATTGACCAGCATTTAGTCAAAAGCCAGTGGTTTACTGTTGCCCAGGTCAAGCCCAGCTCCATGGCCAGCATTCAGGGTTGCCAGGGTCTATCTCTGGCTCCTCCAGGAAGACTGTTAGCTGTTTTTTTGGACACATCCCACTTTCACACCACAGTGCCTATGCTTAGGTTGTGTCCTTATGAGAGGCCTTGGTTTTCTACATATAGAAATCCCACCTATTCCTCAAGATTAAACTCAGATTTCTTTCCACTATGAAACTTCTCCTGGCAACCTCGAGCAGAATAATAGTAGCTTATACTTATTGAGCTCATTACTTTGGGGTGGACACTAGTCTAAATCCTTTAAATGTTTTGTTTTCTTAATCCTCTTGCTAATCCTATGAGGGAATATGGAAGATTGTAAAAATGGCCCCAACTCTCCATCCTTCCTGGTATAGACACTCCATTATAATGTGGCTTTGCTGCTCTTTCCATCAAGAGTGGAGTCGATTTCCTCACTTCTTGAATGTGAACTGGCCCTGTGACCTGCTTTGACCAATAGAATATGCCAAAAGTGACTTTATGCCGGCTCCAGTTTGAGACTCAGGAGGCCTTGTATGCTTCAACTCTTCCTCTTTGAACCCTGCCATGTGAAAAAGCCCAAGTTAGCCTGGTGGCAGATGAGATACCGCATGGACAAGCCATTCCCCAGCTGACCTGATAACTGAACTGAGATGCGTGAATGAGCCCTGCCAAGACAAAGAACCAACACAGCCCAAATTATTGACCCGCAGAACTCTGAGCTAAATAAATGGCTGCTATTTTAAGCCATTAGTTTTTGGGATGACTTGTTCCATAGTAAAATTAGCTGATAAAGAAAAGTACTATTATTGTAATTTTACCAATGAGCAAAATGAAGAGAAGAGAAATCAAGTAAAATTTTCAGGGTCACACAGCTTTTCAAAGGTAGAGCTGAGATTCAAACCAACACAACCTGACTCCCGAAATTAACCACTCTACTACACTGGCCGAGAAAAAAATTCTTGCCTCCTGTGAACCTCATTCATTCATTCATCAAGCATATGTTAAGTATTTATTATATACCAAACAACGTGTTAAGCATTGAAGATACGATGATGCATAAAACTACATCCTTGCCCTCAAGGGGCTAACATTCTAACGGAGGAGACAGGCAGGTTAATTAGACACGGCAAGTGAATAATATAATTGCTCTAATAAGGGTATGTATAATGAACTATGGGAGGAGAAAGAAGCAGGCTCCTAACTTCCTTATAGAACTTATTATCTATAATACTCTGCTGACATTTATTATTTACTGCTTCATATTGTGAGTTGCTTATTTAGGGAAGTATATTTTATGATCTCAACTAGATTATAAGCTTCTAGGGGAGAAAGAACCTTATGCCTGGTAAAACCTCTCGTGGTTCATAGCTCT
The DNA here is from genome assembly GCF_020826845.1 of Diceros bicornis minor. NCBI lineage: Eukaryota > Metazoa > Chordata > Mammalia > Perissodactyla > Rhinocerotidae > Diceros > Diceros bicornis. The sequence continues at coordinate 27,224,497 of NC_080755.1, forward strand.
GCACCTTGCTCATAGTAGTTATTCAATAAGTATATTGACGGACTATGAAAGAGGAATTTTCGAATTTATCAGAGTAACAGCAGAAAGAACAGGGAGTATTTCATAATCAGAGACTGTGTTGGGCATTTGACTAAAGTGGTGTTACTCAAACTCTTGATTATAGTTGTTTGTCTAAAAATTGATAAAATCTTTGTAATATTTTAAAATAAACAATGTATTGCTCACAGCACACAGATAAGCGTTTGGTGGGACCTTAGTGAGTGCTTCCCTCAGATCCTTCACCTATGGTAACCATCTCTCAGCAAAGTGCTCTAAAAATGTGAGGAGGGTAGTTACTTTTATGGAAATATTAATTAAACTGCTAAACAAAGGTAGCACAGCATCGTGATTCTAAGTTTGGATTCTGGAAGCAGATCACCTGCATTTGAATCCTAGCTCTGCCACTTTCCATCTGTGTGACCTTGGGCAAATAACCTCTGTCTGCCCAATTTCCTCATCTGAGAATGGGGATAATTATAACACCTACCTCCTAGGGTTTTATGATGCTTACATTTTTGTAAAGATTTGTAAAAGTGCTTGGAACAGTTCCAGACACACGTGAATGTGTGTTAAATAAAAAATAAACATCTGTAGCCAGAGACTTCCTTAGCTTTCCTTTTATTTTTTTCTTTTCTGCACTCTATGTCTAGTGCTTAACAAATATTGGATGGAGGAAGGAATAAAGAAATCTACTTTTCTCAGGGTTGCAATGATTCATGATGCTATTCAAGAGGCAACCGATCACTTTAACGAAAGAACCACTATTTTTGACTTTGCTCTTCAGATATTTTATGTTTCCATTTGTTTACCCATAGTTTTAAAACATCATTCTTTTATCTTTGGGGATATTTGGCATTTCATGTACATAGTCTTGGGTAATTGAGACTCTAAAAAAGTAAAGATATTTATTATTAATCATAGTTAATGATAGGTTGCAGAATATATTCCTAACTCTGAAAAGTAGCTTTTTGGTGATAGGCCTTCATGCCAATGACTGGAGATGAGAAAGGATGTCATTCTGCTTCAGCTTCTGCCTTTGACATTTCCTGTGACTCTGGATAAATCATTTTTCTTCTCCAGGTCTCAGTTTTCCCACATTTGGGGAGAGAGAGCATTTCCTTCATTTAACTACTGTATGGGGTTGCACTGAGGAGAAGTAACTAGAATGACTGTTCCCCAAAGACCAATTGGGAACTTTCCTAGTGACTTGTGGAATAAGATGAAGGTTTAGACAATAGAAGAAGAAAAAAATTCTTCTCCCCCTGAAAACTGCTCAGAAGCTTGAGGCTAGAGGTAGTTAGCCAGTCATCTTTGTGGAAGTAGTCAGATACAAACAACAAATCAAAAACTGAAAGTATTGTGAGTGTATCAACAGAAAGTATATAATGTACATTTACAAATAAATTATTTTATATACACCAAAATTTTTTGAAGAGCTAGAGCTCATGGGAAAGTATTTGTTTTACTGTAGAAACCCCATATTCTAAATGTTCATTAAAAAAAGTCATGGAACTCTTTCTCTATAAGCAAGACAATGCACCTTTATCATAAATTTATCCAAATTTGCGAATTATTCTAATTACCTTCTCCACCCTCAAATTTTTCTTCTATTTGTGGCAATATTTTTTTCTTTCTCTTGCTAATTCTTAAAAATGAAGCTATGTACTGCTGTGTTGGAATATTCAACAGCCCATTGAAATTTTTTATAGTTAATAGACAGAAATGATCTAAGTTTCTTAGTCAAATACCTATATGCTTAATCATTAAATATTATTGTATCCTTAAGAGGATATACTGTCTTGATTGAGGTCCAGTTTCCCTTACAGATAACCTGTTTATATCTTGAAATATCTATTTATTTCTGATCTCAGCTTCTTTGATATTAGTGCATATTTCTCCAATTTTCCATTTTCGGAATGATCTTTCTCTGCTGCTCTGTCTCATCCCTTTCACTATATCCTCCTTTTTCCTCTATCCCAACCAAGTACACCCAATCATATTTCTACTTATGTTATGTTTGTTTATAATACATTTCATAATATTTCAGTAAAGTTGTCCAAGTTGTTCAAATTCTATGAATTAGTATTGTTATATTGTTGAAGTATTGTTTGACGGTTGGATAATTTTGGGAGTCAGTTGGCTGAGGTGACAAACAATTAAAGAATTCTGTTGGGTATTTTATTTTTTTAAAAAGACAACTGACTAACTAAAGGATGTGTTTCCTCAAAATCTGATGGTAACATGCAGCCACTACTAATACAACATGATAAATCAGCATTGGAATCTTTTCATTTTGTCTTTACATTTTATTGAGCTCAACAATGGAGTAAAATCTGGGTCAAGATAAGGACTGATTTAAGTTTTCTGTGGGGACTTAAATCCCATCTGCAAGAATATTTTGTCCAGTTTTATCTTGTTTTATGTGTATTAATTGCCTTGGCTTTCTAAGAGTAGTCAAAGGAAACCAAATGTTTCAAGAGAAAATATCGAGAACACTCTTATTATGTAAGATGGAGCTCTTTGAAGTTCTCATCTTTAAGAAAGGCTTTCAATTGTGACTGCCTGCATAAACCTGAAATGCATATACTTATTGACATGAAATTCTACAGCATCTCTGCAGTGGGTAAAATTTGTCAGTTGAATCTTATATGTAAATGCTTATTGCACATTTAATGAACAATGTTCTATAGATGTTTGGGGAAAAACTCAAGTATAATGATTTTAGGTAATATGTATCATATTTAATTTTGAAGGTGAAATTTTATATGTGTGCATGTATTTGTCATTGTTGTTCTCCAAAGTTAATATTTCTAAGCATGGGTAGCTGTCAGTATTTGCCAAGTTTATTTTCTTTTGAAACTATTATTTTTTATTTATTTATTTTTTTGAGGAAGATCAGCCCTGAGCTAACATCCATGCCAATCCTCCTCTTTTTGCTGAGGAAGACTGGCCCTAAGCTAACATCTATTGCCAATCCTCTTCCTTTTTTTTTTCTTTTTCTCCCCAAAGCCCCACTAGATAGTTGTATGTCAAAGTTGCACATCCTTCTAGTTGCTGTATGTGGGACGCTGCCTCAGCATGGCCGGACAAGCAGTGCGTCAAGTGCCCGCCCGGGATCCGAACCCGGGCCACCAGTAGTGGAACACATGCACTCAACCACGAAGCCATGGGGCCGGCCCCTGAAACTATTATTAATATAACATTTTATCTAGTCTTTTTTCTAAGATACAGAGGTACTTTTAAAATAAATTTTTAATTTTAGAATAGATTTAATTTACAAAAAAATTGAGAAGACAGTGCAGAGAGTTCCCATACCTGGCACTCGGTGTCTCCTATTATTAATGTCTCACATGTGTATGGTGCATTTGTTACAATTAATGAACAATATTGATGTATTATTATCATTATTACTAACTAAAGTACATTGTTTATTCAAATTTCTTTCTTTTCTTTATTTTGTGAAGAAGATCAGCCCTGAGCTAACATATGACAATCCTCCTCTTTTTGCTGAGGAAGACTGGCCCTGGGCTAACATCCGTGCCCATCTTCCTCCACTTTACATGGGACGCCACCACAGCATGGCTTGACAAGCGGTGCAACGGTGCGCGCCCGGGATCCAAACCTGGGAACCCCAGGCCGCCGCAGCGGAGCGCGTGCACTTAACCGCTTGTGCTACCAGGCCGGCCCCTCAAATTTCTTTAGTTTTATACCTAATGTCCTTTTTCTGCTCCAGGATCCCATCCAGGATCCCACATTACATTCAGTTGTCATATTTCCTTAGGCTCTTTTTGGCTGTACAGTTTCTCACGCTTTCCTTGTTTTTGATGACCTTGACAATTTTTAGGAATACTGATTAGATAATTTATAGAATTTCTCTCAATTGGAAGTTATCTGATATTTTTCTCGTGATTAGACTGGGGTTTGGGGCTTTTGGGAGGAGGACCGTAGAAGTAAAAGTCCTATTTTAATCACATAATACCAAGAGTACATGTGATCAACATGACTTATCACTGTTGATGTTAAACTTGATCCCTTGGCTGAGGTAGTATTTGCCAGGTTTCTGCACACTAGTTACTCTTTTTTTTTTCTTTCTTTCCAAATTATACTCCTCAGAAAAAAGTCATTATTCACAGCCCACATTTAAGTAGTGGAGAGTCGTGCTCCAGCATTTTGAAGATGGATTATTTACATAAAGTATTATCTTTCTTCATTCCTTCCCTTCCTTCTTCTCTTCCCCCCTTCCTTCCTTCCTTCCTGGCATTGCAAAATACTGCAAGCTCATCTTCTATATTTCATGCCCCAGTCCTAGGATCGACCATTTCTCCAAGGAATCTTGCTTCCTTTTATTGGAGAATGGTATCAGAAACGAAGATCTAGGCATTAGTTGTGCTAGTTGCTACTGGGTTATTTCTTTTAGACCCTCTCAGCTGATAGAGCAAGGAAATACGTGTATGTTTACTAACCCTGTATGCACACATATCTATATATGGTCCTATATGTAACCATTTGTGTCTATATTAAGCTAAACACGAGTTCATACTGATGCCTCCAACTCTAATCCATTACCAGCCAACTTTATTTTAACTTGAATGGTTTACATGGGAAAAACATGAGGAGAAGGAAGAACAGGCAAAATAGTGTCCTTGCTTTGGGGTTGATGAGACCATAGACTATACTGAGCACTCACAGGATATAAACACATGCTCTTACGGAGGAATGAACAATTTTCAAATTTACCATTTAATAAGGTTATGCTTCAAATGCTTTTAGTGTAACATGTGGAAAATGAATACTTTGCAATTGAAGTCCACTATGTTTTCAATTGGACTTTTCAAAGTCTAATACATTTTTCAATATCTTTTCAATAGGAGTAATGTCAGGATTCTGTAACCTTAGATGGAGACCTCAAACACAGGCCTATTTAGAGGAGGTTAAAAGAAAAAGCATCCCAGCCTAGCCTGATCTTGCTTCTGTAGGCCATTGATCCTGACGACCACTGAAAGTTCCTATAGCAGTGATGGTTGTAGCTACAGTTCATCTAATAGCTCAATGCTCAGTGGGAGTGGGAAGAAAGAACATGGAATTTGTAATAGAAAGAAGTGAATTTGAAGATCACCTCCATTTGTTGGTAACATAAATATCCTAATGTCTCTAAACCTTAGTTTTCTCATTTGTAAAATGGGATAATAATTCCCCCAACACTTATTTTTTAGGGGCAGTGTAATGACCAAGAAAACTAACATATGTAAAAGTAATTTGTGAACTGATAAAACAATGCAAAATATTATTATTATATTGTCTTACTGGGAGGAGATCATACCCATGTAGGTAGTGGAGATGATATAGGATGGTCAAGAAAGTGGACTCTGGAAAGGGTGCTTGGGTTAAAATTCCCACTACATAACTTACTAATTGTGTAAAATTAGGCAAGAAACTTAATGTCTCGGAGATTCAGTTTTCTCATAGGTAAAAAAGGATCTATATATCCCATAAGCTTACTGTGAGGATTCAGTGGGAGAATGTCTTGTACATGGAAAACACTCAATATCAGTTTGGTGAGCCCTGAATAATTGATTCATAAGAGGACTGAGAAGTAAATCTATTCCCATATTAACTTTCCCTGGATGTCAGTTTAATTATCTATGGAATAGGGAGGGAGATTGTATGGTTGCTAATGTCCTGTTTAGCTCTAAATCTCAAATTCTAAATCTCTATTTCCTTGACTTGCTGACTGAGGCATGGGATATGGGCTCCCAGTTCATAATGCAAAGCCTGGGTAAATTCTCTTGAAGTAAGCAGAGGGACCGGGCCTCTTAACTTAGCTGTGAGGGGCCACAGATAAATAATGACCTAGTTCAGTGATCAGAGGAGGCTGTACCCTGGGAAGGCCCCTCATGTGCATGGGCCCCTTTCAAAGCTCTGGGAAGCGACTTAGCAATGTGTAAAATTTTCAAAAATAAGACATGTTAATTGCAATCAATTAGGATTGCTCTCTTTTTCCACTTTGACTTTCCCTCCTGTCAGATGGTGTTGGGAAAGGCCAAGAACATTTTTGAGATATGGCAAAAAGGAAATTGGAATTTAGGGATTTAGTGTGGATTGGGCTAGTAGGATGTAGTAGGATTCATTTATGTGTTCACAATTACTTCCAGGTAGAGTTAAGTTGTTGCTAGCCACCTCTATGAAGGAATGACTACCAGGAATATTCTGACTTCCTGCTGTGCTGACTCAGCACCAAGAGAAGAAAGTGTGAAAATTGAAAGTTGTATTGTGATATGAATGTGTACTATTGCAAAAGTCCTCGAAGAACATGGAGGTCATTAAGATGGTTCCCTGCACAATAAAACTTGAAATCTTACAGCTCATATATGAAAGAAACTTACGGAGTTTCCCCCAAATACATCATATTACCACTACATACAAGTAGGGAAGCTCAAAGAAATTTTCTCAGCTATCAACAATAAAAAAACAAATTTTGATCAACCATGTTAGAAAAAAGACTAGAAAGACTAACTGATCTATTTTTTCCCCTAGAAAATAATACTATAAATCTTTGCCACTGTGAAATTGAAGACTATGAATCCAAAATTTCAGGAAAAAGAGTATTATAGAGGTGTGTATTAGGCAGTTATTTAGTTAAAATTATGTTATTTTTGTGGATTTTACAATCCACAAAATTTTGTATTGCTAGCTTTTTAAAATTTGTAATTTTAGGCACCAGAGAATGTGTCTCTGCCCCTGTATGTACCCCATGTTTGCTTCTTTGAGAATCCTACCAAGTCTATATCAAGTAGATGTGGAAGTAGGTGGAGTCCTCTGATGCACAAAGATACAGGACTGAATATAGATTTCCTTTTAGATCCTTTGTATTTCGGGAATCTTCTCCAGCGAAATGAAGAGTCGAGTTTCTGAGAGCTTCCTTCTGTTTGTACGGCCCCCTTTCCCACTGGCCTAGAAGAAACCTGTGCCTCTCAAGGGCTCAACTTGCTACCTGGACCCACTTAAGCAATTAAGTCGTCACCACTGGGCAGAGAGACTTGGACTTGCTTGTTCCAGTTGTTCTGATATATAGACGGATTCCACTATGTATTTATCATCCATTCAACAAAATATTTAATGCTAAGATGATGTCTGCACTCACACGCTGTTTCTTAAAACAAATGCTTTGAGGTTTGTGCAATGGAAGAACCGGTGCTATATGAAAATTTGATCATTTAAGCACCCTGTCACTTAGCAATGTAGTTCTGAAATCTGCAGAAACCTAGAAACTCTTCTGGTATCATAACTCCTAACCCGGCTTTTCTTGAAATCATACAGACTCTTGATAACAATTCAGCAACCTCAACCCCAAATTGCTTTATTTCAATGGCCACATGTCAGAATCTGAGGGTGTATTTGTACTAAATGAATCTCCCAATAATAATCCAATTTATTAAAGTGATTTAAAAACTGCCAAATTATTTTGGAAAATAATGTGTTGTTGCTCAAAACATCTGAACAACAATTTAAGTGGTCAAGTTCTCTATCCCAGGGTAGACATGGTGATTTTGTATGTATGCATGCATGTGTTTTGTGCACACATACATACATGTATGCGTGTGCACACATGAATTACATATTTACATGCAACCACATCTACATATATTGATATACATATATAGTATATCTAATTACTGTAAATGTGCACTTTGTGAAACTTAAGAATTGCTTTACCCATCCTTGGAGAGTATCATTTATTAAAGTATTGTTTTAGGACCTATGTAATAGTTTTAGTGGAGTAAGAAATATCACCTGTCTCCTATGACCCATATTCTACTATTTAAGAATATATACACATGTTTGCTCAGTGGCTTTGTATATTTCCCAAGAATGGGGCACCAGGTAGCAAATGTCAACATTAAGCAACTCAGAAGATTTTGCTCGACCCTGTAAGTATTTCAAAGAGGGCAACATCAGTCCCCAGAATCCAAATTCTGGTACAGCTCTGCCTCTCAGCATGGACTGAATGGAAGCAATATGCTTTAGGTGATGGGCTTTCAGAGCCCATCTCTGGCATCCAGGCAGCAAATGGTGGCAAATGAATTTGAGCTGCAGATCAGTTAGAATGTAGTTGATCATTCTACCCTCTAATAACTGTAGATGCATTGCAGTTAACAGATGTATGCAGATAACACCAACCTGTTATCACAATAGCCACTCAGAAATTAACCAGAGGCTATGCCTGTCTTCCAGTATCCCCTTCACATTTGGAGATGCTCTCCTGTTCTCTCGCCTCCATACCCTACTGAGAAGATACGCAGTTCCACCGCGAGGGCCCAAGGGTAGCTTAAATAATTTCTGAAGTTATAGCTTACTGTAAGCTTTCATGCACTTACTCTGCTGAAGAAAATGAATTTACTACATGGAATCACATTCCTCCTAAAATATCCCTGGGTCTCCACAACCTGCAGATACATGACAAGCAAAAGAGTACGGATAGATACTGATCTACTAAACCATTTTCCTAAAATACCTACAGTCTTTTCATATGAAACAGAAAAAAATCATTAAAGCTATAGTTTGCCAGACAATTACTTTGTCAAATCTCAAGAAATTGCATAATAAATTGTATACATGCATCAAACATGAATACCAGACAAGTATAACAAGCTATGTATTTCCAGTCCGCTTGCTCTTTCATCCAAACAGCAGCTTTTGTTTTCAAGAACAATTCTATATCCTTTTCAAAGGCTTTTATAAAATACGGCTATACATTTATCTATCAAACTAAGTATAAATAATTGAAATATTTAATATGCACAGTAATAGGGAAATGCCTGAATAACTTCATTATTAATGTCTATTGATTATTTATGTTTTCAAATAGGCAAATGTAGCTGGTAGTATTTTTAGCATGTAAATCTTTGTGTGTATTTTGGTTTTACCTGTTTATTGGCAAATTTACAATCCACATTATGGTCGTTTTTATTGCTTTACACACTTATTTGTTATGCACATAACCAAGGTCAGTTTACAAACTGACTAGTGTTTACTCAATTTGATTACTGTGTTACATTTCTGAGCTTGTTTTACCTTTGGAAAATTAACTGTACAAGGAAGCCCAGTAAATCTTTACTTAAAAATTCCAAACTTTAGATTGATTTCAGCAGTGGGTTTGTATTGATCTCAAAAGCTTTGCGTTCCTAACTAAAAACTAATCTTTATTTCACCCTTTAGTGACTGCAGTCATAAATATGCTCACTCCTACCAGTGTAGAGTGGATTAATGGTTATTGGAGACTGGGGCTTCCAACTGAGTCCGGGAAACCTTAACCTTTGGAGGACAACATGAAGGCATTTACCCCTTGTCAGCTATAATCCCTAGGTCCATTTTTGACATTTACCTGAGTGTTAAAGAGGAGGCAGAGCAGGGACTGGGGAATAAAGCTCCAGAGATTCTGCTTGGCTATCAATCATTCATGGTTAGATTGACTGCCGTGCCTGATCCGGCTGCTTCCAGCCATCAGAGTCACCGAAAGGCATGGCCCTGCTGCTCCGCTCTGGAACTTAGGTTAACTCCTCCTGGGGGAGACCTTTACCACCTGCCTTCAAGAAGGGGCTTATTGCATTGCTAAAACCCATCATTATCATTCCAACTTTGCTGCACTGATGGAACAAACATTTTGGGAAATATGTCCAATCCATTTGCAAGACCTAATTATATAGAATAAAAGAGGAAAAAAGGAACAGAATAGAATTAGTTATCAAGAGATGATCAATACCATTCCAAGCAGCAGCAGACAGATGGCTGACAAATGGTAATGAGGCCATAAAGCAGCGTTTCTCAAAGCGTGGTCCTTGGTACCTCCTGAATCACAATAAGCGAATTAGAGTGCTAACTTAGAATCTCCTGGGTGCCAGCATCCTGAACTTCAACACTCTAAGGAGCTCTTACTTTCCCCAAAGTGTGAGAACTATAGTTGTAATGTTGGTGTGTTTTACCCTTTTACCACTTTCTATGGTGGACGATAAGAATTTCAATTTTCCTGGACCTGATGGCAGAAATTACTGTTAGCTAACCCAATATCAATATTTTTATTTCTCTTTAATAATGAAACCTTAATTTTCACCTGAGCTCCTTGCTATCCAGTTATCATTTCCCAGTCTTCCTGACAGCTGGATGCAAAAGGGACTTTTGTGTGGCATGTACAAAATGTCTCCTTTAAAGGGTCTCCCTTTTTCTTCCTTTCTCCAGTCCACTGCCTGGAATTTGCCTATATTACTGGAGCCTCAGCAGCACATCCTGGACCATAAGTACAAGGCTGATACCTGAGATTGCTGGGTCAGAGAGCTTGGGTCCATGATGGTTTCATGAAACCACCACACTGGTCCTGGACTGCCTATGACTGGATCTCTTTTACATGAGAGAATAAAACCTGTGTGTTTAATCCTTTATTGGGGAGAGAAGTTGCTGTAATTCATAGCTGAATGAGAATACTAACTGGTGCAGATCCCATTTAGGACTATGAGTTAACTTCATGCAAAATCCTCCCATTTCGGATGACCCCAACTTTTCCCAAGCATTATTATTGACTGTGAGTGGTGAGAGTTGTGTCTGAATATTAAGAGTGACTTTGCTATGTTTCTGTGGGCTCAGAAGTCGGGGGACAGTCCTGGTCTTGCTTAGAATTTCAGAAAGGTATGATTGCTTCTAGCTGTTGTCCACAGAAAGGTGATAGGTTGGCCACAGGGGTTCTAGGGAGGGCAGCAGCTCCAAGGACAGATGTGCATGCAAGAATCTCGATTGCCTATTAAAGCAAGTGATCACTTAGTGGCGCCCTCCATGCTCCATGAAGTTAACCTTTATCAGACTTAAGGCTAGGACTGTTACATATGGATGAAACGCAGTGTCTTAAAGACATTTGAAGCCTACTTAAAGTGTTCTTTTCACCTTGAGGAAGAAAAGATTGTATTTCTTTTCTCCCATTAATGTTTTTATTTTTTTCTATTTCCAAATCTGACGCTATCAAGTCAATATCTTTGTGTAGGGATAGCACTTCCAACTCTTACTGTCATGTCTCAAGATAATGTGCAAATACAGCAAGCAAAGTAAGATTCTCTATTTCATTCACCGATGTTGGCTCAGTTATCGAAGTCATTTATTAGAGTCTTTTCCTCTTTTTTCTTTTCTCCCTCATTCTGCTATAAATGCAGATACAACCTTTAACATGATTACCTTTATTGATATATCGATTAATGGGATGGCTATAGATCACTTGCACAAATAATTTGTTATTAAATTTCACATTCCAACATCTAGTGTGACCCTGGTTATGGTAGAGCAGGGACTCTAAACCTGTGGTCCCTGGACCAGCAGCATCAGCATCACCTGAGAACTTGCTAGAACAGCAAATTCTTGGACCTCATCCCAGATCCACTGAATCAGAAACTCTGGGGGTGAGGCCCAGCAATTTGTGTTTTTACAAGCCTGCTAGGTGATTCTGATGTCCTTTCATGTTTGAGAACCAGTGTTCCAGAATGAGTCTAGTCATATCTTCAAATCAATCCACCAAGAATGCTTAAAGGTTAATATTCCTAACTGTTTCCACACAAGTGAAATCTTAGAGAGACTCCTACACGTTGGCTAGTGAACATTTGACTCTATTACTTTTATCCCATCTATCTTCAGTCTACAGTTAACTGGGCCAGGCCATCAGATGACTCAGTTTGTGCTAAAATAGCACTAATAATAATAACAGCTAACATTGTATGGCACTTTTTCAGTCTTCAAAGTGCTGACACATAAAATTTCATTTGATTATGCAATGGATTAAAATATACCTTCTGAGTTAATGCAGTTTAATTGCAGGAAAAGATAATAAACACAAACTGTTGCAGAACTGTGTTTTATTCTTTTCTTTTCTCTATATCTCTGTTCTTTGGCATTAGAAACTATACTTGGTAAAAATAAATATTATTTAATGAATGAACACCTAAATGAATAATATTTAAGTGTGATTTGCTAATGAATTAGGGGAAAAATCTATGGAGTTTTAGGCCACATCCATTTGGATGGAGAGAGAACTTTATAAAAAATGTTTCCATTTTCTATCTATATATTTGACACTAAGACATTTGACAAAGGTCAATACTCCCTGACTTACAGGTGCATGGTAGAGATTGACTTATTGTCTTCATTTCAATGGAAAACACAAGCCCAAGATACCTATTGGGTCACACTCATGAGGCCAATATTCTTTCTGTGTAGTTATTAAATACTATTAGATAGGAGGGTATAATTTTTTAAGACCATAAATATAATATTTAGGAATTGATTTAAATGATCTTAAATCCATTTTTTCTTATACCTTTAATATAAATTGGGATATTATGCTCCATTAGTTTACTAAATATGGCTTAAATAGTATTTTTTTAAAATTATATTAAAAATAAAAATTAAAAATTATCTTGGAAAATAAAGCAAAGAACCTCTAAAAAACCCTAGTATGCTAAGTTACTAAAGGCATTAAACAAGTACTTTTACTAGTATTCCAAGACTGTCGTCCTAACCTAATATTTCAGGGTTTGATAGTATTCTCCCTTAGCTTCAAGACTCGTAAAAAATGTCAATCCTAAGACTCCTAATCTTTTCATAAGTTTTCCAAAAACAGCAAATCCCAAACAACAGTGTTTTGAGGGAAATTTCTGATAAAGAATTTGGAGTATTTTCAATAAGAATAACTTAAAAGTAAATTTCCAGGAGCGTGCTTTAGTGGAAAATATTCAAGCTTTGGAGTTAGAAAACTGGGCTCAAATTCCACCTCTGTAATTTACTAGCTACAAGGCCAAGTTATTTATCTCCCTGAGCCTCAGTTTCCTCATCTGTAAATTGGGAATGATAATAAGACCTCCTTCACAGAGTTTTCGTTAACATCAAGCAGAACTATGTGTGTTGATTTTTCAGCCTAAAGCCTGGCAAATAGACAATTCTCGATATACAATAACTCACGTTATTGTGAAAGAAAATGCGAATGTACATGAAATAATTTGTAAAACATAAAAGGATGCATAAATGTTATTTGCATTACTAGTTTTTTCCAGAAACAGTTATAGTTGAGGGAGCACTCTTTCTAAGCACACACTTGGAAAATTCAAACCTGTTTGATTACATGACTTTCTTCAGTTAGTGCACTAAAGACTCACACAAAATCTGAGGAAATATCAAGGTCTTCTATCAATTTGTGCGAGGGGAATTCACACACAATTCCCTAGTAATTCAAAAGAAAGCTGCTCTTGAATTCTGGTGTGCTAAAAGACAAGGAATGAGACAGGCACATTCAGATAGCCTGCATGTCTTTTAGGAACATGAATGTGGCATTGAGTTTTTAAAAAGAAAAATAAAGATGACTAGGAAAGTAAGTGACAGTGTCCAAAAATGATCCTGCCTTAGGTTCTTAGATAATTTCCACATCACCATCTACCACTAACCCTAAAGGGACAGTAATAAAATAAGGATGAACCAATATCACCCTGGAAGACAATTACCTTGTCACTGAACTTAATTCATTGAAACCCAACCTTTTCTGAGCAGTTATGAAGCGTCATGTGCTAGGAATTTGAAGATGAGTAAGGCACAAAGTCTTCTCTGGAACAGTTCAGCAATCTAACTCTACAGGATGTAACAGAAGGACAGACAGCTATAAGAACCTGAGTAATTGTTGAATATGGGGCTAAAATCAGGTGAGTGACAATAGCCAGCAGACAAGTCACTAACTAAAACACACTCACGTTGAGGAACTTTTGTGATAACACTCACACAGTTATGCACACCTTATAAACAATACCACAGATAAACCAATCAGAGAAAGCTTAAAGACAAGGATACAGAGCTTCTAATAGCTCTAATGTCCTCAAGCTTTTTGTAGTTATAGACACAAGAGATTATTTATGTAGAGCGGTAGTTAAAATGTGGTCTATAGACCCCGAGGGGGTGCCTGAAATCCCTTCAGAGGGTCCATGAGGTCAAAACTATTTTTATAATAAACAAAGATGTTATCTGCGTTTTTTACCATGTTGACATTTGTACTGATGGTGGAAAAGCAATGGTGGGTAAAACTGCTGGTGTCTTAGTAAGAATTAGGGCAACAGCACCAAACTGAACTAGTAGTCATTGTATTCTTAAATGCTGTGCACTTCTAGCTTTAAAAAATTGTCAGTTTCACTTAAGAACGTCTTTGATGAAGCAATAAAAATATTAATTTTATTATATTTTAACCCTGAATCTTTTTAATATTCTGTATGACAAAAGAGGAGGTTCTCCTGTGTGCCAAAGTGTAATGGCTGTCTTAAGAAAAAGTTCTCGTGCAACTATTTGAGTTGCAAGCTAAACTAGCTATTTTCTCATGGAACATGACTTGACTTGAAAGAATAACTGACAGATATTTTCAGACTTGGAAATATGGCAAAAATGTTCTTGACAATGAACAAAGTGAATCTGTCACTTCAAGAAAAACAACTGACAGTATTTATTGCCAAGGATAAAATCTGAGCTTTCTGGTAAAAAATAGAATTTTGGAAAACCTGTATTCACCACCATGAACTTGATTTAAACACTTACCTAATGAGATTAGTAGACTATTAAAAGATGATATTTTTAAAAACATTGTGTGATGGGGCCGGCCCTGTGGCCTAGTGGTTAAGTTTGGTGCGCTCTGCTTCAGTGGCCCAGGTTTGGTTCCCGGGTGTGGACCTACATCACTCATTGGTGGCCATGCTGTGGCAGCGACCCACATGCAAAATAGAGGAAGATTGGGATGGCTGTTAGCTCAGGGTGAATCTTCCTCAAGCAAAAAGAGGAAGATTGGCAATAAATGTTAGCTCTGGGTGACTCTTCCTCAGCAAAAAAATATATATATATCATATCATGATAAGTATCATCATTTAGAAACTTTGCATAATTCAGTGAAGCAATATTTTCCAAAGTACCGATGCTTGATGATACAAAATCATACATGGGTAAAGGATTCATGAAAAATGCAAGATAGACCAATGGATTTTAATGTAACAGAGTACAGAAAGTTAATTAATATAATTTCATATTCCATATTGCAACTGGTCCAAAGGAAACTACCTCTTGTCAAGTTTTGATATAATATAAAAAAAGAATATCCAAAATTAACTGAAATGGCTACAAAAATGCTCTTCCTTTTCTAACTACGTCTGGATTTTCTTCACATGCTTCTACCAGGGCAACGTATTGTAACAAATTGAATGCAGAAGCCACATAAGAATCTAGCTGTCATCTAGTAAGCCAGATATCAAAATGATTTGCAAACATGTTTTTAGAATGCCACGATTCTCATTAATTTTTGTCTGTTTTGGATAATATAGTTACTTTTCATAAAATTGTGATTTATTTTAACATGTAACAGGTTTGTTATTTTTAAATGAATTAATAAATATATTTGAAATGTCTGCTTTTTCATTTCTAGTAAGGTAAATATCAATAGGCATAATCCATTTAACTAAAATCTCTTTGGAGTACTCAATATTTTTTAAGAGGGTAAAAGTTTCCTGAAGCAAAATGTGTGAGAATCTCTAGTGTGGAATGTAAGAAAATAACTGTTGATAACATTTTGATTTCTTACACTATCTTAGGAAGATCTCAACAATTGTGGCCAAATGTCACATTTGAGCATGAAAGGACAGGTTAAAACTGCTGTGTTGAATGTCATAGGGGATCCCTGTGGGTGGTGGTGGGGATCATTAATGGACTTCCTGAAGATCCACAGGAAGTGACTCGCCCTTACAAGCCAGTCCCTCTGGTAAACTCCCCAGGGCATTTATTCTCTGAAGGCCAAAATACTTCTAGCACTGGAGCATAAGGTACTTTGATTTTGTGATACCCCAGGATGTAAAAAATGATCTCAAGGGATGATTATTTAAAAAAAAAGCTTGTGTCAAATAATTTTAACTTGCTTTATTTTTTAAAAGGTTTATAACTATTGAACTTATGATGGCTTTTTAGAGATATGTGTGTATGTGTGTATATACGTGTATGTGCACATATATATATATACACACACACACACTAAATATGGTGTGTAAAATTTACTAGCTGAGGGGTATAGACCTTAAAACATTCAAAAGGAATCCCATGGCTGTAGGGACAATGCTTATGATATGAACTAATATAATCATTACTGAAGTGCACCTGTTACACTTTTCCTTCAATTCTAACCACTTTATTCTTATGTTTTTCCTCTTCCTTCCTAGCAAGGTTCTAGCTCAGTACCCTTATTGTAATTGACTCCCCCAGGCTCTGTCCATTTTTATTAAGCACCAAAATGTCAGCTAGTTAGCCAAAAGATGTTGCTGAACTCTGCACGGTGCATCGCACACACTCATATTTAAAGGTATATATGAGCAAGGGAGGCCTTATGCAGAGCAGGAGTAGGTCGGAAAGGAGTCGGAAAGCCACGCCTCCCAACATTCCCTGCAGATGCCAGAATTTCCTCTTAGAACAAAATCCCTTCAGTTTAAGGCTGAAAACATGGGGGAAATCCAAACACCTCCAACATGGTAATAGAGCATTTGCACCTTACTGTGAATGAAGAAATCCAAGATCTGTTCGGTAGGAATCTGGAAGGAGAGGCTGGCAGAGGCCCTTCCGTGGGGCAGGAGAGCTGAAGGAAGCAAGAGTCAGAGACATCAACATTAGTTTCCCCTGGAGTCTGTGGGGTGTAGTGGCAAGAGCAGGTGGGTTGGTGCCAGCTAGACCTGAGTTTGAGTCCCCGTTTCCCCACTCACTTACAAGCTGGGTGACTTGAGGTGATCTACTGAATCTCATGGAGCATCAATCTCCTCATGTAGTAAATGAGGACAATCGTACCTACCTTGCAGGGCTGAGTGAAGATTCAATGAGAGCAAGCATGTCACATGCCTGCAACACAGTAGGTGTCCAATAAATGCCTATTTTCTTTTTCTATTTTAGAAGTTTTCACACACATTTGTCACCTTTTGAACAGGCAAATGGACCTATTTTTCAGGGAACAACTGGACATATTCTACCTTCTTCCCCAAGCCCTAATGAGTTTACCTGTTTTAAAACTTTTCATAGTATCTAACACAGACCAGTATCAAAAGCTTTCTTTAAGAAAAGCGAAGAATAGAGTGTTCATTCTATTCTCCTGGTCTTCATGGTCACTTGTGTCTTCCAGAAATTCCAAGAAGGTAGTGAGGCCTGACCTTCCTCTTTTTCTTCTTTTCTTTTTGTAAAGCATGCCAGCAATCTTTAATCATGCTGTGATGTTCTAAATGCCACCCAGGTTAGCTTCTGAAACAGTTCAAACAAAGATTTAACCCACAGACACACAAATAGCTGATCTGTACTTTCCAGAGCGTACTCAGAAGAATTTTTTTTTTAATTATATTTGTCAGTTTTCTCCTTTTATTTCCATATTCATTTCGAGAGAAGTATTTTCTTTTGTTATAGATTTTAACAAAAATTCAGGCCTAATTACAGGGGTTTTTTGTGCTTACTCTTTGTTGGGGTGATTAACATGCAAAGCATTTTACAACATTTTTTTCTTTTAAAAGGAAAAAAGTGAATACGTAAAGTGAACAGAGTTAATCTATTAGCTGTTTCCCAAGTCACCTAGTTTTCATTTGATAAAAAACTAATTTGATCAACAGAGTTTACTATTCGAAATGAAAAGATTTGGACAGGAAGAAGACGAGTAAAGAAAAAATAGGCTAAAAGGAGTTTAGACCAAGAATATCAAATGCTCTAAATATGACTAGAGATCATGCTGTTGACCTATCTTACTACATGTTGAAAATGAGCCATCCAATCCCTCTGATGGAATGTGAGGACCCTTAGAGTGAGAGTCTGAGACAAATGCAAATGGACACAGCCAAGACAAAAACATCCAACAACCAACAGCCAACAAGTCTAGAGGAAGAAATTTCATCAGAAATACGAGCAGACCTTAGAAAAAAGGAGAGCTCACATCACATTGTTTCTTTGCAGTGAGCATATCTCTGCCCTACCTGCCTTGATGTGGCGATGATGACACCTGAGTGATGGTGAAGAAGGACAAGAGCAAGTTCAAAGGGACCATCTTGGGATGAATAATATGGTAAATTGAGCTGCAACATAAAGACAGTAATCCCAGGGATGTAGAAGAAGTAAACAACGGCAAGTGCATCACTAAAACGAGCTCTCTATTTTTGAATTGTTTTCTTTCCTCTGTTGGCAAAAAAAATAAAGATTCTTTTATTTGATGAAATGATACTTCCAGTGGGAAGCTCTTTATTGTTGAGACCCCACGATAGCTTGTCCATTTTGCATTACGTACTTCTCCTTTACTGAGCCATGATCAGACGAAAATGCTGGAGCTACTTTTTGGAGTCAACTGAAGCATGGGATGCATGATGAGACAGAAACCTCAGTGGCATTCAATGATGAAGGCATGACCGACTGGATTGGTGCCTGGTGTGGTCAGCCTTGTTGCGTTTCCTTCTCCCTTAGATTTCTGTTTTAGAGATTTACTTACATTCTTTTCAGATCTCCAGTGATGCAGTGGAAATCCTCCTTAAACATTCCTCTCTCTATTTTTTTTTCTCCCAATAGGTTGCATTCTTCCTTCACCGTGTGAGAAG
This sequence comes from Diceros bicornis minor, assembly GCF_020826845.1. Classification (NCBI taxonomy): domain Eukaryota; kingdom Metazoa; phylum Chordata; class Mammalia; order Perissodactyla; family Rhinocerotidae; genus Diceros; species Diceros bicornis. The sequence goes on from NC_080755.1 coordinate 27,243,177, forward strand.
TAAGTCTGGCAGCTTTGAGGACGGTTTCTCAAAGTGTGGTAGAAATGTGTTCTGTCACTTGTTGAATTTCTTACAAGGGTTCTCCTTCATCATGCCCAATGTGCTGTTTGCAAAATACCCTGCAAATAAGCACCCATCATTTTAAATCATTGTAGCATTGCACCACTTGATTTCTTCTCCTCTAGTTAAGTAAAAATGATGATCTGACTGAGATCATAATCGTTGCTGATCAGTACTTGGCCTCCTGCAAAGGTCCAGGCAAGCACACAGACTTTTTGTAAGATGTCACTGAGCAGATATCAGATGGAGCACCCTCCCCCATCACCTTCTCGCTGTTGAAAAACTAATAACTTAGTATTGTTCAGCGAGTCCTTCAAGCGGGTAAAGTGGAATTCTACCTGTTCCTCAAGGTAGAGTATCTATCTGCTAAGCTGCCGTAAAGACTGTTAGGCATTCATAGCTCTTTCTACATGTAAGGAGCTCATGGTTAGGTGAATGCAAACCTTAAGTGAAAGCTTTGTAACTTCCTGTGTTTGTCTGAAATCAGGCACAGATTAAGCCACTGTGCAAAACAAGCTCAACAAATATATTCCTCTTTTTCAGGGGCATTTTTAACGACACTCTTTTGTTCACCAGCAGAGAAATGCCCTGGAAATAGATCAGAAACACAAGGAGCTGAAAACTTTAAAGTAAACTTTATAAATGCCACAGAGTTTCATATATGATCATGTAAAGGTTTTTTTAAAACATTGGTTGTAATTTCTACTAGGTGTCACAACTCAGTGAACCATTAAAAGTGAACCGGCTCACTGAACCAAACTGAACTGAACAGATGGAATTCCACCCTCGCTATGCTTGAAAGGCTCCCTGAACAATACAAAGTCTTCTTTTAAGTCCCCTCCTCACAGTTGCCTACCTCGCTAATGCAAACACGTGGGGGGCTCTTGGATGGAACATGGCCCCTCAGCTCTTTGTTTGGCTGTGTGGTGCCGTTGTTCAGGCAGAAAGGAAGGCAGCCCATTCTGAAATCCTCAGCGCCACCCCCATCATTTTTCAGAGTCTCAGTGTTATTTTCCACTCGTTCTCAAATGTATGTTGGTGGTAGAATGTTTGTTCTTTTTAAATTTTGCCCTGAATTGTACTTCACTTTAATCTGTCCAGATATAGACTTTGAAAATACTTTTTTGTAAATAGGCCTGAACAAAGTGGAGTAGTGTTATTCTCTTTGCCTGTCTTTAATTTATTATTTAATTTTCCTTTCTTTTTAGGAAGTGCAGATGAATGCCAGACCACAAGACAGACATTTTCAGTCCTTTCTTGGCTTCTAAAATCCTTCCAGCACAGGGAAAGTAAGCTGATAAGAAGTGTTATAGACATGCATTATTTACTTGTATATTGAGGTGCTAAAGACAGTCATAGAGGACCAAGAGATCAAAAAGTTGTGTGTAGTCAATTCATTAAGTGTTAGTCAATCAATTAATTAATTAAATATATATTTATGAGGGCTAACTAGTACCAGGCATTATACTGGACATTGTGCGGGATCTAAAATGGAATGAATTTCAAAGCCTTTGCTTTCAAAGAGATTGTAATTTAGGAGAGGTAAACTAGACATAGACAATTATGTGTTTGAAAATACACATCACTCAAGTGGCTCCTTGATTTCTATATTCTTTGGTGCTCACCTTTCTCTTTTGACTCATGACTGGTGCCATGGTCTGTTGACATTTGATCAGCATATCATTATCCTCAGTTGTGGTGTTTTGTAGATATGTTTATTTTCAAGGCTCACGTGTTGCAAAGCTTCAAACTGATTTTGCTTCTTTGGAAATCAGACTATTCCTTTAAAGTATGTTCTAACAGAGTTTAGGAGACAATGGACCAGAGATATAACCAGAGGCACGGGGACTGGGAGTTTGGTTAGGCACAAAAGGTACTGGCAGGTGGATCGTTGATTAATTCCAGAGAGGTCAGCTGAGGGAGAGATTAGCAAGTAAGAGGACCAGAACCCAGGGAGACAGGCATTAGGGATCAGATACTGAGGTTAGGAATCCGGAACACACAAGGTCAGGGGGTGAAAAAGAAGTTTTTTGCAACATGAGGTCATGAGTCCAGGTCAAAACCTCTCAACAACAAGAGATTAGGAGCCATTCAAAAGGTCTGAATAATAAAGGCATAGGATGTAAACAGAAAGCATGAGTTTGATGCTGAATGAACTGGTGGCTCCCAGCCCTTCACATGGCTCTGAGCTGAGGCCAGAACTGGTTACAGGGATAGGAATGTCTACTTGAGTCCACAAGCAGATGGTGGAATAGACAGATTAATAGTGGACGTTTTTGGATTAGATGAAAGATAGGGCAGAAAATTAAGTAATTGGTAATTTGGAAGCTGTTTGCAAATCTGGATTTCTGAATTTATATGTTCCTTAGGGATTAAATCTTCCTTTTAATTTTTAGTCAGTAAAACATAGTACTGAAGTTTAGTCTTTAGCATTTGTAGATTTGAGTCTGAGTCCATGTTGTTCTACTTAATAGCTATATGAACTTGTGTAAGGTATTTAACCTCTCAAACACATGGTTTCTTTGGCCCTGTGGCATAGTGGCTAAAGTTCGACGTACTCCGCTTTGGCAGTCCAGGTTCGCAAGTTCGGATCCCAGGTGTGGACCTACACCGCTCATCAGCCATGCTGTGGCAGCAACCCACGTACAAAATAGAGGAAGGTGGGTAAAGATGTTAGCTCAGGGCTAATCTTCCTCAAGGAAAAAAAGAGCAAGATTGGCAACAGATGCTAGCTCAGGGCCAGTCTTCCTCAGCAAAAACAAAACAAAACAAAACAAAACAAAACAAAACCGAATGACACCTATCTCAGAGTGCAAAATATTCAACATTTAAAAATAATAGATGCAGGGCCGGCCCCGTGGCTTAGCAGTTAAGTGCGCGCGCTCCGCTACTGGTGGCCTGGGTTCGGATCCTGGGCGCTCACCGACACACTGCTTCTCCAGCCATGCTGAGGCCACGTCCCATGTACAGCAACTAGAAGGATGTGCCACTATGACATACAACTATCTACTGGGGCTTTGGGGAAAAAAAGGAGGAGGATTGGCAATAGATGTTAGCTCAGAGCCGGTCTTCCTTAGCAAAAAGAGGAGGATTAGCATGGATGTTAGCTCAGGGCTGATCTTCCTCACACACACACAAAAAAAAGATGCAAAATTATTGTTTGTAGCTATTATTATTATTACCGTAATCCTCATTATTACAAACCTGGATTTTTTTGTTCAGGAATTTTATCCTTTTCCCTTGCAGATTGCAAATATTATATTCTACCAAGTTAACAGTTTGGCTATTCCCATTGATTATTTTTTTTCCCAGTGACTCAATCTTCTTTCGGAAAGTCTTTGCTTATTAGACCTGACAAGCAGCAATATCACAAGCTTATAAGGAAATATATTTAAAAACCCTATATAAAATATTTCTAAGCTTACACTCAGAGGTGCCCATCACACCAGAAGACAAACTAGAAGTCTAGGGATAGCAAATCTAAATTGTTCTCTATCTTGTCCTAAGTATGATTTATCATGGGGCAAAGATTTTACATTGTGACTACCCCAAAACCATACAAAAATGATTTCCTATATGATTCTTTGGATTTCCTACATGGAAATCAAGTTAATAAGATTTCCTTTTGTATGTGTGGTCGGGACTTAAACCAATTGGATACTCAACTGTGGAATAGTTCAGAATGTATTTTAATTTAAATCCCATTTTAACTACTCCTCACGAGTTGCTATGGAAAGAAACAGCCATAAGTGAAAGACTCCAGAGGCAGAAACTGATGGATGCCATTATAGAGAAAAAAAAATCAGTTTTCATCCCTCTTCATATTGGGCTTCCATAACACTTTATTTAAAATATTAAAATAACACAAATAAAGGGCAAGATCCTTGCTTTCTAGCCTAGATCTGAGCCTGGATTGAGAAATGTTTTTGAATGGAATTTTCTCTTTTTTCATCACATCTGCTTGCATTCTCATCCTTGTTACTTACTCCCTCCCATTGCCTGATCTTCAATAATGTTATTCCCACCCACTTCTGAACTCAAACTCATTTGTGTTGCCTATATGTTGGTATGACATAGAGTGTGGCATCAACTTGGATACTGACAACAAGGAGGTCATTGTCCTAAAAGCTACCATCAGTCCGTGGCTGGCTTTACAATCAGACAAAATTCATTCATCTATAGATTAACTAAGGTTATCTCAGAATTTTATGCTTTTACTTGGGGAACAGTGGAGCTGTAGTAAACAGATCATGTGGGCATTTTCTCAGTGCTTGATGTGGAGTTGGCAATATCTTTACAGTTGTAGATTCTCCTTACCCCATGGGCTTTGGGCAGGAAGGCAGAGTAGTGAGAAGTCTTATGTCTGTGTTCAGGGTCAGTGCAGTCATTGAAAGACTTAAGAGTGGATGGACACCTAGGAAAGAAGGGGCCAATTGTACTATGCCCAAGCCACTGTCTGCTACTCAGAGTTTCTTCCTCAACACGTCTTACACAGTTACAGTATCTTAGCCTCATGCTGTTGCCTCTGGAATACCTCTCCCTCACCCCTCATTTGCTTCCTTCAAGTTCATATGTTGTCTCCCTTGCAACACTTTCTCACACACCCAGTTGCTCCAGCCCTGAACAAATTTAATTGTACATTTCCCTGTACTTCCATAGCAGCTATTTATGAATCTTTCCCCTCCATTCATCCGTGAACCTCTTCACAGGAGGTTCTATCTAATCTTATTCATCTTTGGAAGGCAGAGTTAAGTTAGTGGTTAAGAATATGGACTCTGGAGTTAGAAGGTTTGGGTAAAACTTCTGCTTCCTCCACTTACTCGCTGTGTGATCTTGGAAAAGATGTTTAATCACTCTGAGCCTTAGTTTTATCATCTGTAAAATGGCTGTTACCCTGTCGGGATTGCTTTGATAATTAAAAGAAAAATTCACATAAAGCACTTGGCACATAGTAAGCCCTCAACAACTAGGAGCCCTGGTTGATCATATTGCTTTGTACACTCGGTGCCCAGCAGTGTCTGGTTCATTGCAGGGCCTCAGTATGTGTTTTTTTCACTTAGCTCTTGTCATCCTTAAACCACATGGTAAAAAAATACGGCTTCAAGAGGCAGCTTATATACTTCTTTCACTGGAGGATAGGAAGGAGGGAGGATAGAACCTTTCTATGAAAAATGGTAGAAAGGAAATGGAAACTGAACCTCTAAAACCTGAACTCATATTTACCATTGCTAAGAATACTACCAAGATAAGAGATTGGGGAGTTACAGACCCTCAGTTCCAATGTTTGGATGGCGTCTCATTCACTATATGAATCTAGAAACATCCTTTGATTTTTTTTTTTGGGAGCTCAGTTTCAATGTACACAAAACAGCTACTGTAGTGCTAACTTGTCTTGTCTAGATGTAAAGAAAACAAAGCACAACAGCACTCAATCAATTTTATTATAAGCCCCCTCCTGCTCTTACAGCAGGGAAACTGAGATACAAGTCTGGTGACTTGATCAAGGTCGCAGTCAGTGGCAGAACCAAATTAAAATTCATGTTCCCAGAGTCCTTTCCGTGCCATTGCTTCACCTACTGACCCATGGTGCTCTACCAAGAAGTACTTCTGATTAAGTGAACTTTCAGGTTTCAATAACACAAAACCTTGGCAAGGACTTTAGCTAACAATCTCATATCGTATACCCCAGTTACTTTTTCGCAAGAACCGGCTGTCTCATGTATGTGTTGACTTAATTGCCTCGTACAAGCTGACATTGAAGAAAGTGGTACGTTTCCAACATTGAATTAACAGTACAAGAGCTTAATAAAGTCTCTGTTTGAAAAATACAGAGGGCAAACAAAAATGCGGACAGATGCCTTCCTTGTAGACTGTACAGTCCATGATCAGGGACCATGACTCTTTTTGATCATCATTGTGTTTGCAGAGCCTAGCACAGTGCCTGCATATGATATATGAATATGATATATGAATATATGATATATATTCAATTAATATTGAATAACTAAATGAGTGAATACATGGAAACCTCAATATTTCAGAGTAGTTGAATAGCTTCCGATACTTTGGTGCAATGTTCCCCCAATACTAAAATGGTGGATATTTTCCTTTATCCAGTGTTTTTGTAATTTGATATGTGTATGTGTAACAGGATATTAAAATTGAAGTTTTGAACAGGGTTTCGCAATACAATAGATGTTGCTGGATCAAAATATGCAGGAGGTTAAGAGCTGGTTTCACAGATTTGGAGGTTGACACGAGGGGAACACTGATCCAAATGGAGGATGTAAAAATGTTAAGAGAGAGGAAAGGGGAGAAAATTTTGAGGACCATTTCTCAGGGAAAGCTGCATTGACAGTCTCCTCTTTTCCTAAGGGATGAGGGCAGGAAACATAACTGCCCTCACTCAGAGCAGGGAGAACTTCAAGGACTGCTCGGAGAGCCTGTTATCCCTCTTCTGAGTTTGAGCTCAGAGTGGATTGAGGCTGACTTCAGCCCAGGGAATTGAAGAGTAGACGAGATGTGTCGGAAAGCTGGTTTGGCAGCTGAGCAGAGGTGAGTCTCTTGCATCCAGAAAGTAACCTCTTTCTCTTGCCAGAAGTTCAAAAAGGCAAAACCCCAGGGACCAGAGAGGGATCTGATGCAGGAATGGCCTGAAACTATTTTATGTTATGTCCTGGCAAAGAAACTGGCCTAGAGAGGCAATGGGACTCCAGCAGAAAAACGTCTCTAGAGAATGGAACGTTTGAGAACTGAGGCCAAGGTGTGTGTGGGGTGGGGAGAGCAGTTCAAGGAGAAGCAGAAACTAGAGTTATAGTTGGAGGGAACCAGCAGGGGACTTGCCAAATTTAGCTACTATAACCTCCAGGAGAGAAAGAGTCAGCCTAAACATCTTCCAGGCCCAGATAGCACAAAGCCAGTTTATAGCAATACCGATCCATGTAAGACACTTCCCTGCCTGTCTTTTTCCTTCTAACTCCCTATGTTGCAAGCCAGGAGGGGTTGGAAACCATAGCTAGTGACTAGGATAGGGGGAGTAGAAGAGCTAGGCTGGACAAAGAAGATGGGTGTCCCACCCTCCAGGTGGCAGGCAGCTCTCTTGAAACCCGCCGGCTGCTGGACGGGAGAGGATTTAACTCTAAATCAAGCTCAGAATTTTCATAATTACCAGCAATGGGCATTTGACTCTTGATTTGAGACTCTTTTGAACTTAAAGTGAATCTAGAACCATCTATTACTAAACAGTAAACACAAAAATAAAGGGACGTGTTGAAGAGGGTATTTAATGGCAGGGGAAAACTTCTCCCATTCAGTACATTTTAAAGGGGGAGGCGAGACCAAAATAAAATTACATTTTGAAGATACCTTATAAGCTGAGTTTGGTAAAAGTAGCACATAGATACATTTCTCTTGATTTCATTGTGTACGTCCTTTTGTGAGCTTAGACAGAATTCTCACATTAAAAATGTACCCTTTGGGCAGCTTTTGAGGACTTCCGTGTAGCACCTCTGTGTATCCATGGGTATGCTGCTTGCCTTTTAGGGGGCACAGATCTGAGGAGGCTGCCATGGTTCACCAACCCTGCACTCGGGAAGCCAGATTAGTAAGAACATGTCAGTGTGGCTAGAATCAGAAGAAAGGGATTGAAAGAGAATTAGAAATCACTTGGTCTTACCCATCTAATGTCTGCATTGTCTCCATTATACACTGAAAAAAAAATGTCAATCCACTGCTGATCTTATTTCATATTTTAGAGCTACCCAAGCTGGATCAATGTTTACCAGCTGGTGAAAAGCATTTCCCATAACGCAGTTCATTTATATGTTTTATTCTCTCAAGACTTCTCAAGGCCATTTTTACTCTTCCATCTTTCCCACTGGCCCATCAGACTTTAAGAGTTGACAATGAGGATATTACTCTCTTAGTGGAAGGAAGAAGAAAATGAGAAGGGAGAGTTAATGTCTGGTACACTGTTGGCCATGGAAATGAAGGGAGTGTTTATTGAACACCACCCAAAGCCATATGTCATGCGAGTGCCTTCACATGACTGTTCTCACTTACTGTGAACAATAGTTCCATTAAAGCAGGTATTTCTGTACCCTTTGCATAAAGGGTGAAATGAGAGAAGTGACTTGCTCAGCATCATGAATTCAGACCAGTCAGACTCCGAAATCCCCGCTCATTCTGCAATTCCACACAGCTTCCTTTGAAACTACATTTTAAATACATTTTTGAAGTTTGCTTATAACTTCTCTCATTATTTTTAATCTCCAGAATCTAATCCCATATCAAAGCTGCTAGTATTTTTAAATAAGGAAATTGCTTTTGATTTCCATTACTACACTTTTATGCGACTACATTGACTTCTGTTATTAGAATTGAATTTCAGGACAGCCAGTGTCGTATATTCTTTCTCAGCACTGTATACCTTTCCATTATAGTGCACAACAGTTGATTCTAATCAACTTTTTTTTTTTAACTCATTCCACGTTTCCAATATTTTTATACTTCCATTACCATTCACAAATATTTTCAGAAGTGTGTTCCAATCTGGCGATATTATGATAACTTTCCCCTAGGGGTTTATTAGCTTCCATGTTACAGTATTCATTTCACCTACTTTCATTTCCTTGGACTAAGTCCAGAATAGCCCGTGGTCCTGTTGATTGCCTCACAAGCTGTGTGAGGGAACATTTTTGCACTGCACTCAGAGACAAGCATCTACCTGATTCCATTCCTGTGATGTATCACTCATTGTCAGGGGATTGAAACTGCAACACATTGACTACTTTTATTTCTCTAATGCCTCCACTTTCTTTTTCTGTTCATTGCCTAGCTTTCTGTTATAGGAAAATGTATCTCCTCACATTAATATTTGTTTTTATGAATTTGATTCTTTTTAGAAAAGTAGTCTTTCTATGTGGCATGGCTTTTTATTTTTTAAACCAAGTGGACAAGGAATCCTACTTGAGCCCATCTTGCATTTACCAAGATTTTGACATACCTCTGGAGGTAGAGCTGTCAAAAATTGAGCTATTGCCCTCTAGGATAAAGTAACCTCTTACGAAAAGCCTCTTCCTAAGAAGGTTCAAGGGCAAAAGGTAAATTTCAAGTTGGAGGGGAGGTTCTAAGTACGGCATAGTGCTTGTCATGTGGAGGGTCCAGTAGGCTAATTACGAGGACATAAACCTGATTCCTTATGGTGAGGGACATGGAAAAAGACCATTTAAAAATAAAATAAGAAATTTCTCCAACTCTGAGGAGTAATAAGAACACAAGGTATAAGCAGCATTGACATCAGTGGCCATGGTGTTGATGCAGGAGAAATCGTGCTGTCCTAAAGATGGCAATGCTGGAGACAGTAGTACAGGTGGCGTTGGCAGTGGTGGCACTGAGAGTGACACAGTGTTCATGTGTCCTTTTAGAGCCCTCAAAATTGGATACTGGAAATATTGTTGCACATATAGGCATCAACGATGGCAGAGCTTCTGACGGGCAGCAGTGAAGCCTGAGGTAATGCTATTAATAGCCTTTGAGAAAGGGAGACGGGTGGACATCCTGATAGCCCAGTGAGATGTTACCTGGCAATTTCCAGAATTATATGGCAGCTTGAAAAGGGAGATTGAAATTCCTGAAAAGCAGGTGGTGATGGAATCAGAGAAATACTGTTTTGTAGCTTTTATGACCATTTTCTTAGCCCCAGGCTGATAAGGCCCAAGAAACATAAGAAATGATAAGAAAAACTTCAACAACAACTAACACTAGGTGCCAAGTGCTGTTTCGTTCCTCACAACAATACTACAAGGTATTACTATTATTGCCCCCATCTTACAGATGATGAAATTGAGGTACTAAGAAATCAACTAGCTTTTCCAGGGTCATACAAAGAGTAAGTGCTGATCTTCAATACAACTTAGGAAGTCCAGTTCCAGAAGCCATGGGTTTAGCCCTCCTACGATATTGTGCAATCTCATTACTGTAGTCTCAAGATTTAAGTAAAATCCTAACTATGATTTTTTGAAGAAATTTTTGAACGCTGATGAAATTCCGTTAAGAAAAACCATTTACATTAATTCAAGATTGGAAAAGGAATATTAAACTTACGTAAAGAAAAAATATCGCTTTTAATAACTAAAGTATCTTTATTGTAAAATAAAACTCTTTCTCCTCCCAATTTTCCTAATTCTCTTAGTCTTCAATTTATCTTGCATTTTTTCTTGCGTTTCTCTTACATTTTTCTTTCTACTACTCTTGCTATTGCCCTGGACCAGACCCTCATCACATCGTGCCTGGGCAGTTACAACGGCGCCCCAACGAGATGCTCTGACTCTTGTCTCTTCCCTTCTCCAACTCAATATACTGCATTAGACAAATGTTATTAAAACAGCAACCACTTGCAACCTGTTCAAAAACATTTATTGGCTCTAAATAGCTATATAATAAATCCTATACTCTTTGGCCTGGAGTACAAGGCTATTCACATATATATGCATTCATACAACATCTTCCCCACATGTTTCCTTATCTCAAAATACTCTCCTTCTAAACACTTTACACTCCCCACACTAGTGGCCCCCAAACATACTTTTCATCTGCTTGAATTACAGCAAATTACACTAGTTCTCCAAGTCCTTGTTCAAATCTTACACCTTTCATAAAATTCTACTCCATCAGTCTCCTGGCACATACTATATCTTTGTGTGAATTATAAAAACGTCTCTCCTCTCTGGTCTGAAGCAGGCAGCGTCAGGGCAGAGGACTGGTGAGTAGAGGTGGGGTTAGATTTCAGCTGCCCCTGCCTCCACCCGACCCGGGCTTTTCACGCAGAACACAGATGTTCTTTGTTCTTTCAAAAGTAGCAGCCCTGGCCACTACCTCCCAAGGAAACGCTCACCCTGCGCCCACTTCCTAATGCAATGATTGTCTCTACAACTCATTAGGCAATTAATCATGTATTGTTTAGTGACACCTCTTGAATTGTGGTTTTTAAAATTTTTTTGTCAATATTTTTACTTTTAATGTGTTATTGTCTAAGAATGTTCCCTCTTGAGGGCAGGATTAATATTACAATTTTCGTGTTTCTCAAAATACACAACACAGTGTCTTGCATTGTGGGAACCCAAACAATATGTTTGTTGATTTTACTTGAATTGTGTTTATGCAAATAAATATAGCTAATTGTAAATGAAGCATGAATTTGTCAGAATTAATGATCAACAATTGGCGGTCCATCGTTAGCTGGAAAGGATAATGTTTACACCAACACACACACTCACAATTGTAGTGTGATTATACTTTACCTTTATTTTTATTATATATCTTTCACATTTTGGTATATCGAACTATCCACAACTACAAGTGGAGCGAATCATTCTTGCACTTTGATTTACATTGAATGCTGTATAGCCCTTCACTATAGTTAGGCTGTTCAACATAATTATTTTGCCAACAACTATTTATAAACACAAAGTACTTCAGGGGAAACAAAGAGGAAAACATTTCAGTCTCTGACGTCAATGAGATTTAATTCAGAGTGGGAGAAAACATTCATTAACAAACACAATGTTGGTAAGGCAGATTAAGTTCCATAAAAGCAGTATAGGAAACATGAGTCAGGTATTCGGAGGAGCCAAGAAGCTCTAGCATTTACATTTGAGCTGGACTTTGCAATAGGGCAGATAGGTTATAAACTCATGTTGATGTGAAAGGAGTGCTCCAGGCAGAGGCAAGGTGTGGAAAAAGGTAAGCTGAGAACCATCCTTGGAATCACAAAAGTATCCTTGTGTACCACCTTCGCAATGTCATATCTATATACCTCCCTGTCACTAAATATCTAACTTAGGAGATCTGCCTGAGGTGGATTATTACAGCATTACCTATTTCAGTCCTCAGCAATGATACCTGTAAAATTAGAGGCATTATGTGCTAGTTATGTGTTTTCTAATACTCCTTATGCTCTAGAAGGAAAGTCTCCAGATGAAAGGAAATGGCTGTAACATTGACTTAACTTTCCCTTAAGAGTTTCCTTTTAGGGATTTCTCATTTGAACCAAATTTTTTATCACTTTAGCCAGACTTGGGAGTATTCTGCCATACTATTGAAAAAAACTCTGCAATCCTTTTGTATTTTTCATTCACCTTAGCACAGCTAAGGGAGACTGGAATTTTCTAAAGGAATGTTATTTCAGCAGTGTGTGAGTGGTATTTCTGCCTCTGGTTATGACAGACTACCTTGTATTAAAATAGCCCTTCTGCCAAGTACAAGTAGCAAAGCTGGAATAAGCTTTAAAAATCTCTGATTGGAGGGTTAGAATTAGTGTCAGGGTTAGAGTTAGTCACAAAGGCAGTCAATACTTGAGGGGCCATGGATTCAGGGAGAAGGAAGTACATTGAGGATATCCCAATATTTTGTGCCACATTTGTCCTCAATGCATATGCTGATTCATAGGTGGGGTAGGCTTGAGAGCTGAGAAACTGAGCAGAGTTTCTGGCAGTTTTACAATGCTGGGGAGATGAAAATTGGAGGGTTACGAGGGCAGCCAGCATTTGAGCAGTCAAAGTCCTGAAGAGAAGTGACATTTGCCAATTTATGAGCATCAACTAATAGGTTGAAAACGCAAGAAGAAACCTTTAGCTAAGAGGATGGGAAGCCGAGTAAACTTTCAGCAATCTTGTGGTCTTAGGGAAACAAAATTAAAATTCAGGGTCCACCAAGAAAGCAGAACCTAGGAAACATGCAAATTTTTCAGCTGAGACCCCTGAAGTCTACAGTCTATCAGTAGAAGTGGAAAAAAATTAACTCTCACATAAAAAGGAAGATCAGCTTCAATTCAAGCTCCATCCAAACTTGGATTAGTGTAAACCACCCCTATTCTTACTGCTTACCAGAAGCAAAGGTAAAGCATCTCTCCAGGAGGATGACATTTTTCAGAGCTTCAAAATATCATTGCACAGTGTCTGGCATTCAACAACAACAACAAATTACCAGGAAGAAAAATACAAGGAGAAAACACCAAGTTGCAGAAAACCAAGAGAAAACAATAAAATAGAAAGACTGACAGGTGAGTCAAACAATAGAAATATAAGTCATACACTTTAAAGTAACTATGATTGTAATACTGTGCCAATGTTGACCAAAAAGAAAAAAAAGATGGAGTGGCTATACTAATACCAGACAAAGTTGACTTTAAAGGTAAAAGTACTAGGGAGACTTCATGATCAAAGGGTCAATTCACCAGGAAGAAATAAGAGTTCCAGATTTGTATGCACCAGATAGCATAGCCTCAAACTATGCAAAGACAATTTGCAGAATTAAAAGGAGAAATTGACACAGCTATAATCACAGTGATAGCTTTGTACACATTTATTTTAATAACTGATAGAGCAAGCATGAAGAAAACCTAGTAAAGATATAGAAAGTGTCATAACACAATGTTCGTAACCTAGTTGACTTATTTAGAACACTGCTCAAAGCAACTGCAGAATATGCATTCTTTTAAGTGCACATAGAACATTTACCAAAATTGGGTCCTAGGAGGCGGAGTCAAGATGGCGGCGTAAGCAGACTCTGAACTCACCTCCTCCCGTGGACACAGCCAATTTACAACTACTCGTGGAAAAATTACCCCTGATACAGAACTGAAAACTGGATAAGAGGAACTCCTGCAACAACGGACAATCCTAACTGAGGTAGAAGAGGCAGAGACTCCCTTCTGGAGAGGAAAAATGCCGCCTTCACAAGCCGCCAGCTTCGCGGCCGCCTGGGAGCAGCTCACAGGTCGGCAGCCTCCCTGGAGACGCGGGGCCCTGAGCCGGGAGCGCCCCCGCTGTGGGCATTTTGTGGACCCAGCACAATCGACACCAGCGGCATAATATCTGACTTTGCCTGCTACTAAAGCATTGGGGAGCACCCCCAGAAAACCCGGTTCACAAAGAAACTAAAACTGGCTCTTAAAGGGCCCACACGCAAACTCACCCATTTCAGAAAGCATCCTAAAATCACCAGAAAGAAAGGTGCACAGTGCTTTGGTGACAAGAGACTCACCTAATAGGCCCTGAGTGCATCTCGGTGAGGGGTGAGACCTCTCCAGGGACTGGGACATTGGCAGCGCCCATTGTTGTGGCCTGGTGTGAGCGTGCTGACACAGACGCCATTGGAGTTCTCCCTGAGGCCTGCTAGCCCAGGGTCTGCCCCACCCGCTAGAGCACCGATTTAATCCAGTTCAGCCAGGGCAGGCAGCCCACCCTAGAGACTGGCCCCACCCAACAACAAGCCCTCAGGCAACTTGTGGGCCTGCATAGATTGGTGACTGGATTCTCTGCAGCCTGGCAACTGAGCCGACTTGAGCCGGGCAGGGTGTGCACAAGGAGCGGGTGGAGAGTGTGGGGTGGTGGCGGAGTGTGTGGGGCTCCCGCCGTGGAGAGACTGGGTCCACTTCAGGAGGTTGGGGCGCTCACACAGGGCAGGACTGTGTTGACTGAGTGTGTGGACCTGTGGGCGGCAGGGTTTGTCAGCTGCAGAAGACTTGTGCTTCTACAAGACCCACATAGGAGGTTTGCCCCACCTTCCAAAGCCTGAAACGATTGGGTGCTCCTGTGCCTGAGGCCAGCCCCACCCAGCTGCAATCCTCAGAGAGCTGACAAGAGACCTAATAGGCTAGAGGCTTACAGCAATTGTAAGGCCCTGAGCCTAACAACCTGCCACGCTGGGGGCCTACTCACTTAAAAGAAATACTGAAACACAAATGTGGTATTAGAACTTGCAGCCAACTGTGCTGGGGCTCCCCACACCTGATAAAGAGACTGAAGGGCCCACAACAACTACAAGCAGCTGAACATTACAACAGCTGGCCAGGAGCATAACTCGGTCTCCCTGGGCGCCTACAGGGAGAGCAAACAGGCCACAACAGAAGGACACACATAGCCCACATAGGGGTCACCCCTGGAACATTGAGAACTGAGGGAAGCACACTGGAAGCCTCCTAAGGCATCATTTACATAAGGTCACCTATCCAAGAGCAGGAGATGTAGCTGACCTACCTAATACGTAGACACAAGCACAGGGAAAGAGGCAAAATGAGGAGGCAAAAGAATACATTCCAAGTAAGGGAACAGGACAAAACCCCAGAAAAGGAACTAAGTGAAACAGAAATGAGCAACCTACCCGACAGAGAGTTCAAACTAAGAGTGTTAAGGATGCTCACTGATGTGGGGAGAAGAATAGATGAACTCAGTGAGAAGGTCAACAAAGAAATGGAAGATATAAAAAAGAACCAATCAGAAATGAAGAATACAATACTGGAGATGAAAAATTCATTAGAGGGACTCAAAAGCAGAGTAGAGGATACAGAAGAACGGATCTGTGAGCTGGACGAAAGACTAGAAGAAATTACCCAAGGTGAACAGGTAAAAGAGAAAAGAATTAAAAAGAGTGAGGACAGTCTAAGGGACCTCTGGGACAACATCAAGTGCACTATCATCCGTGTTATAGGTGTCCCGGAAGGAGAAGAGCGAGACAAGGGGGCAGAGAATCTATTTCAAGAAATAATAGATGAAAACTTCCCTAACCTAAGGAAGGAAACAGACATCCAGGTACAGGAAGCACAGAGAGCACCAAACAAGATAAACCCAAAGAGGCCCACACCAAGACACATCATAATCAAAATGTCCAGAATTAAAGATAAAGAGAGAATCCTAAAAGCCACAAGAGAATGTCAAGTTACATACAAAGGAAACCCCATAAGGCTATCAGCTGACTTCTCAGCAGAAACCTTACAGGCTAGAAGAGAATGGCACAATATATTTAAAGTGCTAAAAGGAAAAAACTTACAGCCAAGAATACTCTACCCAGCAAGGTTATCATTCAAAATGGAAGGAGAGATCAAACTTTTCCCAGATAAGCAAAAATTAAAGGAGTTTGTCACCAAGAAACCAGTGCTACAAGAAATGTTAAAGGGACTGATTTAAGGGGAAAAGAGAAGACCACAAATAGGAAAAATTATCTATTTCCATGATTAGAACGTAATGGATACAAATGCACAAAAAAGAGGTTAGATATGATATCAAAAACATAAAAGGAGGGAGGAGGGGAGTTAAAGAGTACAGCTTTCAGACAGACGTCAAACTAAAGTGACCATCAATTCTGTATAGAAGAAGAAAGGAACAGAGAAGGACTACTAAAACACTGAGGAAAAAAAAAAAGTTAAAAAATGGCAGTAAGTACATACTTATCAATAGCTACTTTAAACATCAATGGAATAAATGCTCCAATTAAAAGGCATAGGGTGGCTGACTGGATAAAAAAACAAGACCCGTATATATGCTGCATACAAGAGACACACTTCAGACCTAAAGACACTCACAAACTGAAAGTGAAGGGATGGAAAAAGATACTCCATGCAAATGGCAATGAAAAGAAAGCTGGGGTAGCAGTACTCATATCAGACAAAATAGACTTTCAAACAAAAACTGTAAAAAGAGACAAAGAAGGGCATTACATAATGATCAAGGGAACAACCCAACAAGAGGATATAACACTTGTAAATATCTATGCACCCAATGTAGGTGCACCTAAATATATAAAGCAATTATTAACAGACATAAAAGCAGAAATAGACAGTAACACAATAATAGTAGGGGACTTTAACACTCCACTTACACCAACGGATAGATCATCCAAACAGAAGATCAATAAGGAAACATTGGCCTTAAACGACACACTAGAACAGACGGACCTAGTAGATATATACAGAGCATTCCATCCAAAAACCAAAGAATACATGTTCTTTTCAAATGCACATGGAACATTCTCCAGGATTGATCACATATTAGGCCACAAAACAAGTCTCCATAAATTTAAGAAGATTGAAATAATACCAAGCATCTTTTCTGACCACAACGGTATGAAACTAGAAATCAACTATAGGAAGAAAATCAGAAAAGACACAAATACGTGGAGATTAAACAAAATGCTACTGAACAACGACTGGGTTAACGAAGAAATCAAAGAAGAAATCAAAAAATACCTGGAGACAAATGAAAATGAAAATACGACATGCCAGAATTTATGGGATACAGCAAAAGCAGTTCTAAGAGGGAAGTTTATAGCGATACAGGCCTATCTCAACAAACAAGAAAAATCTCAAATAAACAATCTAACAATGCACCTAAAGGAACTGGAAAAAGAAGAACAAACAAAGCCCAAAATCAGTAGAAGAAGGGAAATAATAAAAATCAGAGCAGAAATAAATGAAATAGAGACCAAAAAAACAATAGAAAAAATTAATAAAACCAAGAGCTGGTTCTTTGAAAAGATCAACAAAATTGACAAACCTTTAGCTAGACTCACCAAGAAAAAAAGAGAGAAGGCACAAATAAGTAAAATCAGAAATGAAAGAGGAGAGGTTACAACAGACACCTCAGAAATACAAAAGATTATAAGAGAATATATGAAAAGCTATATGCCAAGCAATTCGACAATCTGGAAGAAATGGATAAATTCTTAGAATCATACAACCTTCCAAAACTGGATCAAGAAGAAGTAGAGAATTTGAATAGACCAATCACCAGTAAGGAGATCGAAACAGTAATCAAAAACCTTCCCCAAAATAAAAGTCCAGGACCAGACGGCTTCCCTGGTGAATTCTACCAAACATTCAAAGAAGACTTAATACCTATCCTTCTCAAACTCTTCCAAAAAATTGAGGAGGGGGGCAAGCTCCCTAACTCATTCTACGAAGCTGACATTACCCTGATACCAAAACCAGACAAGGACAACACAAAAAAAGAAAATTACATGCCAATATCACTGAGGAACGTCAATGCAAAACTCCTCAACAAAATACTAGCAAATCACATACAACAATACGTTAAAAAGATTATACACCATGATCAAGTGGGATTTATTCCAGGGATGCAGGGATGGTTTAACATTTGCAAATCAATCAACGTAATACACCACATTAATAAAATAAAGAATAAAAATCACATGATCATCTCAATAGATGCAGAGAAAGCATTTCACAAGATACAGCATCCATTTATGATAAAAACTCTGAATAAAATGGGTATAGAAGGAAAGTACCTCAACATAATAAAGACCATATATGACAAACCCACAGCTATCACCATCCTCAATGGTGAAAAACTGAAAGCTATCCCTCTAAGAACAGGAACCAGACAAGGATGCCCACTCTCACCACTCCTATTTAAGATAGTACTGGAAGTCCTAGCCAGAGCAATCAGGCAAGAGGAAGAAATAAAAGGGATCCAAATTGGAAAGGAAGAAGTGAAACTGTCACTATTTGCAGATGACATGATTTTATATGTAGAAAACCCTAAAGAATCCACCAGAAAACTTTTAGAAGTAATAAACGAATATGGTAAAGTTGCAGGATACAAAATCAACATACAAAAATCAGTTGCATTTCTGTACACTAACAAGGAAGTAGCAGAAAGAGAAATTAAGAATACCATCCCATTTACAATTGCAACAAAAAGAATAAAATACCTAGGAATAAACTTAACCAAAGAGGTGAAAGAGCTGTACACCGAAAACTATAAAACATTTCTGAAAGAAATTGAAGAAGACACAAAGAAATGGAAAGATATTCCGTGCTCTTGGATTGGAAGAATTAACATAGTTAAGATGTCCATACTTCCTAAAGCAATCTATAGATTCAATGCAATCCCTATCAAAGTTCCAACAACATTTTTCACAGAAATAGAACAAAGAATCCTAAAATTTATATGGAACAACAAAAGACCCCGCATAGCTAAAGGAATCCTGAGAAAAAAGAACAAAGCTGGAGGTATCACACTCCCTGATTTCAAAATATACTACAAAGCTATAGTAACCAAAACAGCATGGTACTGGCACAAAAACAGACACACAGATCAATGGAATAGAATCGAAAGCCCAGAAATAAACCCACACATCTATGGACAGCTAATCTTTGACAAAGGAGCCAAGAAAATACAATGGGGAAAAGAAAGTCTCTTCAACAAATGGTGTTGGGAAAACTGGATAGCCATATGCAAAAAAATGAAAGTAGACCCTTACCTTACACCATACACAAAAATTAACTCCAAATGGATTAAAGACTTGAATGTAAGACCTGAAACTGTGAAACTTCTAGAAGAAAACATAGGCAGTATGCTCTTCGACATCGGTCTTAGCAACATCTTTTCAAACACCACGTCTGACCAGGCAAGAGAAACAATAGAAAAAATAAACAAATGGGACTACATCAAACTAAAAAGCTTCTGCACAGCAAAGGAAACCATCAACAAAACGAGAAGACAACCTAACAATTGGGAGAAGATATTTGCAAACCATACTTCTGATAAGGGCTTAATCTCCAAAATATATAAAGAACTCATGCATCTCACCAACAAAAAAACTACCAACCCAATTAAAAAATGGGCAAAAGACCTGAACAGACATTTCTCCAAAGAAGATATACAGATGGCCAACAGACACATGAAAAGATGTTCAAAATCACTAACTATCAGGGAAATACAAATCAAAACTACAATGAGATATCACCTCACGCCTGTCAGAATGACTATAATTAACAAGACAGGAAACAACATGTGTTGGAGAGGATGTGCAGAGAAGGGGACTCTCATATACTGCTGGTGGGAGTGTAAACTGGTGCAGCCACTATGGAAAACAGTATGGAGATTCCTCAAAAAATCAAGGATAGAACTACCATATGATCCAGCTATTCCACTGTTGGGTATTTATCCAAAGAACTTGAAAACACCAATTTGTAAAGGTACATGCCCCCCTGTATTCATTGCAGCGTTATTCACAATAGCCAAGACTTGGAAGCAACCTAAGTGCCCATCAAGGGACGCATGGATAAAGAAGATGTGGTATATATACACAATGGAATACTACTCAGCCATAAGAAACCATGAAATCCAGCCATTTGTGACAACGTGGATGGACATTGAGGGTATAATGCAAAGTGAAATATGTCAGAGGGAGAACGTCAAATACCGTATGATTTCCTTCATTAAGTAGTAGATAACAACAACAATAAACAAACACATAGAGACAGAGATTGGATTGGTGGTTACCAGAGGGGAAGGGGGGAGGGAGGAGGGTGAAAGGGATAATTCGGTACAGGTGTGTGGTGATGGGTTGTAATTAGTATTTTGGTGGTGAACATGATGTAATCTATGCAGAAATAGAAGTACAATGATGTACACCTGAAATTTTTACAATGTTATAAACCAATGTTCCTGCAATAAACAAAAAATTAAAAAAAAAAAATTGGGTCCTAAAGCAAACCTCAATTAAATGGAAAGGTTTGAAAATATATAGAATATGTTCTATAGTTTCTATATACAGAAAATGTAGAATATTTCAAAGTTAAAGTATTAGAATAAATAAGTGAATTTAGCTATGTAACTAATACAAGCTCATATATACATAGCTGAATATAAAAAATAAGATGTATTCCTACATACCAGAAGCTGTTAAAAAACAATTTTAAAGAAAAAGTGTTATTTACAATAGCACCAACAGAGTCTAACATTTTGAACTAAATCTAAGAAAAGATGTAAGAAATCTACACTGAAAATCATAAAACATTGAAAGAAATTAAAGATTTAATCAAATGGATAGATATAATCAAGAATTAGAAGACTCAATATTAATAAAATGACAATTTTCTTCAAATTGATTTATAGATTTTATGTAATCCAGTCAAAATTCTAGTAGGGTTTTTTTTCTTTTTTTGTGCAGGGTGTTGATGGAAATCAACAAGCTGATTCTACCGTATATGAAAGTGCAAAGATGCAGGAACAGTAAAAAAAAAATCATGAAGAAGAACAAAATTGGAATACATATGGTGCTAGATATCAAGACCTATTATCGTAGCTTTATAATGAGACAACGTGGAATTGACATAAAGACTGACTCTTAAACCAATAGAACTGAATAAAGAGTCCAGAAAGGGCTCTTTACATTCTCTTGACAACATCTGGTATCTTGATTTGTGACATTGGTGACACTACAGAGTGTGGAGAAAGAATGCTTTTCCTGTAATAGTGTTGGGCCAAGTGGATACCATCTTAATCTCCATTTGATACCATAAATCAGTGGTTCTCAGTGCAGGTGATTTTGACACTCTTATCCCCAAAGACATCCAGGAATGTCTGGAGACAACATTATCGTCATGGCTGAGACGGGTAATGTTACTGGCACCTAGCATTTAGTGGGTACAGGATAGAGATGCTGTTAAACACCCTACCATACACAGGTAGTCCCACACAACAAGGAATTATCTGGTCCAACATGTCAATAGTGCCAGGAATGAGGAACTCTGTCATAAACAAAAATCAAACTCAGGAGGATTGTTGGCTTAAATATGAAAGATAGAATATTCAAGTTTCTTGAAGTTAACAAGAAAGAAGATATTCACGACCTTGGGGTTGGTAAAGATTTCTTAAACATGACACAAGAAAGCAATAGGCATAAGGGAAAATATTGATAAAGGAGATTACAATTTATCAAAACATATCACCAACATAGTAAAATGTTAAGCTATAGAGGATATTTGCAATATATATAACCAACAAAGTACTTATATTCAGAATATATAAACAATGTCTGAGTCATAAGAAAAAAGGCCGACAATCCAGTAGAAAAAAATGGGCAAAAGAATTAAATAGGTACTTCATAATAGAGAACAGCCACTTTGACAATACATGTATGAGAAAGTGCTCAACATCACTAGTCACTAAAAAAAATAAAATTAAAACTACAACAAAACAACACTACATACTCACCAGAAGGGCTAAAATTAAAAAGACTGAGAAAGCAAATGTTGATTAAACCAAAGAGCAACTGGAATTTTTATACACTGCTGAGTGGATTGTAAATTGGGACAACCTCTTTGGAAAGCCATTGTGAGTATCTACTAAAATTGAATATATGCATACCCCTGTTACTTAGCAATTTCACTCCAGCAGAAATGCATACATATATTCACCAAAAGATATATGTATATGTAGATATATGTATGAATGTTTACAACAGCATTATTCATAACAGTTCATAACAGTTCAAAACTGGTAACAACCCAATTGTCTATCAATAATGGAATGGATAAATAAATTCTAGTGTATTCACACTGTTGAATTCCTCAAGGCAATGAAAATGAACAAACGATTGCTATATGCAATAACACGGATAAATCTCATAAACAGTGTTGAATGAAAGAAGTCAGACACAAAAGAGTACATACTATACTATATCATTTCAAGTATACAAAGTTGAAAATCAGGCAAAACTAATCTATGGTGTTACAGGTCAAGACAGTGTTACCTTTGGAGGGGAAGGTGGGACAGGGACTGAGAGAAGGTCCACGGAGGGCTTCTGGGGCGGTGGTGATATTTATTTCTCTATCTGGGTGGTGGTCATGTAGATGTGTTTATTGTGTAAAAATCACTGAGCTGCACACATATGATCTGTGTACTTTTCTTATATGTTTATTGATAAAAATATTTATTTAAAAAATATGGGGGTGAGAGAAGGGAAAGTTGATGCAGAAATAAACAAAATGTACTTTTTAAAATGCATATTAGCACATGAGCTTTCAAGATAAAGATTTCTGATTCTAATTTCCTGTAAAAAATACTGGAGAATTACAGTGAGTTTCCCAAATTCTCTTATCATAAAATAAATTGGCACAAACTTTTAGGTGTTTTTTTCTTACCAGATTTCCCTAGTTTCTTTCTTTCTTTTTTTTTTTTTGATATTAGTATGGGCATGAATTAGACAAACTTTCTTTCTTCTTTCCTTCCCTCAACTTATTCCACCTTGCCCGCAGGGCTGAGTCAGAGCTTTTGAACCACAGTCTTGAGAGACCTCTCTTGTTTTCACCAATATTTTCCTCCTGAGAGAGCTGTTAGCAGAGTAGGGGACACTGCCCTTGGGATTACACACCTGAGTGGCAGGGGAAAGTCACATTCCCATTTTCCCGGAGTACAACTTGGCGTCCATCAACTATTGCAGAGTGCCTGACAATAGACGATTTCCAATATACAGTGTTTTTGCTGACCAGTTGTGTTAATGATTTTTTTCATGGATACACATCTATGTGACCTCCACAAAGTAAATCTGCTGTTAAACCTGTAATCTGTTCATGGAGAATTATTATTCTATTTGGTTTTCTTCTTTTACACAGTAGTTAGGTTATTTCAAGGTATGTTCAACACAATGTTTCAAGTTCCCTAAGGGAGCTCCTTGTTCAAGAGAATCTAATATTTTGAAACTAACGAAGCTACTAACTAATCTCTACAACACACTCAAATCAAATTCTATGCATTTTCCTAAAGTATTGGACGGCAAAATTTAGTCAATAGAGTCTGTTTCAATTATTTGTAGGCTCGAATTCAATTTTCAAAGCTATACTACAAATTAAAAAATTCTCACTTTAAAATTCTACTTTTAGAATAAGTGGCACATTTTTGAGACACTGCAGCTTATTGACAAAAGTGATTCTACAGAGGAAAATGGAAAGGAGATCACGGGAGGAGCCTTTGTACCCTAAAAGAGCCTTTTGAGAAACTCCTGTCTCGCAATGACATACTGTTGTTTTAAACAAGTCCTGCTGGAATTATTGCTGCTGTGGTGCAGATGGCAGAGAAGGACCGTCCCTGAGGATGAAATAGTGCTCACATTCTGCACTGCAGATGAAGTTGTGAATGCTGTGCGGAAACAGGATAGAGAAGACCAGGAGGAGCGGGGAACAGAAAAATCAGCAGAAATGAAAATTCAACCTTTTTATAGATTCTGTGCTGCTTGATCACTGCACTTTAATTGTAGAAGGACTCCAGAAAGGTAGTATTTAATTATAAGGACTTAATACTCTGAGTACATGGAAGAATTGGGAATAAGGGAAATCAGATTATGTTCTGAGAGTCAAGCTGTAAAATTGGGGCACACAGGGGGCTGGCCCCGTGGCCTAATGGTTGAGTTTGGTGCGCTCTGCTTTGACAGCCCGGGTTCGAGGGTTTGGATCCCGGGCATGGATCTACATCACTCATCAGCCATGCTGTAGTGGTGACCCACATACAAAATAGAGGAAGATTGGCATGGATGTTAGCTGAGGGCAAATCTTCCTCAGCAAAAAAAAAAGAAAAAAAAGAAAAAAAATGGGCACATGGAATGAAGATGCTGCTTTACACGTTCTCTGAGTGTATATTCCAGATTCTTCTACCCTGGCCTCCTCATTCACAGCCATGCAGTACCTCTTACTCAGCAGCCCCTCAGGAGACAGGGGATCCACGAATCCCTGCTAACTTTATTGGAGACTACACCTGCCATCCGCAGCTCATCCTCAGGGGAGGATCATTGTTTTTTTTCTGTACCATATTTGCACAGGACCTGCCCCAATTTCCCACAGTCTAGCATTTACAAATACCATGTCGTAAATTTAACAGGGTTTTACCTAAGGTTTAAGTATAAAGGAATGGGCGTAAAACACAGGGAAGAATTCATAACTTGGTCCTAATCCCAGACTCACTCACGTAAAGTTCAAGTCTGGTCCCTCGTTCTCTCTCAGGCTTCTACTGGGTGGTCAGACACTGCTCATATCCATCCGCCTTCGCTTTCAGACGTCTCCATGTATCTGACTCCACGGGAAATTGTTTTTGTCTCCAGAGAGAAATTGTTGTTATTGTCTTCTCCCATCCCATTGAAGTCCCTCTACATAAAGTAATATGTCTGTCTGATCTCTTGCATCTTCAGCACCTAGCAAAAGGCTGAAGACACAGTGGGTTCTCAGTAAGTATTGTGTGAATAAGAAAAAAAAGAAATGGTTATTTAGGCACTGTTTATTCTCCTCTGTAGACTTGATAAATATGATTGTATCATCCAAATTAACTAGCATTTCCATATAACACATTGAAAGATAGCAGGGCCCCCTGAGATTCCTTGAGGACATACCTTCTAACTGACATAATTTATAGGCCAGATAACAGCTACTATTTCTTTGTCCTCTTTTGGATTAGGAATTTGATAACACACATTCCTCAAATTCAGCTTTAAACTCCCCCCGACCTGCTTAGCAAACAATTAAGTGAATTTCGATTACAGGAAACGGTGTACTATTTTTAAAGATGGTTTTGTAAATTGTTCATCTCAGACAGAACCATGTTTGTAGTTAGTTTTCTAAAGCCTTCCTTGAGTGTGGTCTCCAGAACAGCAGCACCTGGGAATCTGTCTGAAACGCAGAATCTCAGGCTCTCCCTAGAGCTTCTGAATCAAAATCTACATTCCAACAAGCTCTGCGGGAGATTTGTAGGCACATTAAAATTTGAGAAGCACTCCGAGGAGTGATGGTTCTTGCCTCAGAGTCCACGTGCACGAAGGAAGAAAAATTTCCTCCTGCTTTGGGTTTTTCTCCTCAGTTTCTCTTCTATTCAGACACCACAACTCTCTTGATCTGAGTGAAGACACCAGTGAAACATTTGCTTCTTGCCCACCTCTATCTTCTGGTAAACTTCTGCACACAAGGCACGGGCAGGAAGAACATCTGGATATTATGTTTGCAGCACCAGTTAATACCTCTAGAGACTAGAGTTTATCACCATCAATCCACCCACATCATGCCTACACTCTCAGGTAACTACTCTTACACTCAGTAGCTTGTGTAACTACTATTATATCCATCTCCTCTTGAACCTTTCCAGATCTATAGAAAATTCCAGCTTCGAAATCACTTACCTAAGATAAATGTAGGTTCCTGGACCCAAATGACACAATTGCAGTCCATTCAAATCTTATTAAGCAGACGGCTCAAGTTTTGTTGTAGAGTGATTTTAAAATTAAGGCCTCTTCTAACCCTCTCTCCAGACCCTGAGCACAACACCCATTTTACTAGGATTGCCAGCCCAAGCCCCATGAAATAAGCGTTGGAGATTATATCTTTAGGACGGTTTAAATTCCTGGTCCAGCTTTAGACTTGGGAATGCTACAGATGGGCTGTCTTCTTGGCAACAATCTTTGTGCTTATGTGAACCTTCTGTAGTAGTTGCGTGTGTGTGTATATTTATACATTTATATGCAAAACATAGTTCATGTATATTTTACATCATCTTTATTATTTCGGTGAGTAAATTTCTTTTTAAATTCCCTTTCTCCACCAATACTCAGGGCTATCTTTTGGTATTACATTCTTATGTTTTTTGATCTTTTGGACTTTTGCTCTCTGGTTATCTCAGATAGTCTAGATTCCTTCTTCTGGCTGATTTGAGCCTTGACTTCTTTGCTCCCTCTTTCTGTATTAGAATAACTAAAAGAACCTAGAAGTCTATTCTTGAGGTGTTAGCTGCAGCTTCAACTGAAATGCGCCCTGTGGGGTAGCACTGGCCTCACTCTGTCTGAAGTGACTCTTCTGTCTACTCTCTTTCTTAACAAGGTTTCCAGATTCAGTGCATGATTCGATACCATTTCTCAGGCGGCTCTCTGTTAAATGGTAAGTTATCTGGCTTCCAGAGTCCCAATTTTCCAGAAATTCTTAGCTCTAAAGGCAACTTCATGGTGCCTCAGATAAAGTCTATACATCAGGTAATGACCCTGCTTACATCAAGAGTTTGGGGTGGAAAAGTAACAGTGAAAGGAGTGATATACAATTTTTAACATAGCTAAGTGGAAGACTCCATACAGCATAATTTCAATGGAAAATATAAAATTTTACCCATGGTGTTCTAGAAAATATATACAACTTGAACATGCTTATGTATATGGACAAACAAAATATTTATTTAGATTTGAGGTGTAATTATGGGAAAATATTTTTCTTGGATATCTGCTTCATTTTGAAATCAGAAAAGGATTTTCTGATTATTAGGATTATTAGTGTTGAGAATGCAGAGGACGTAATGCCTGGTGCCTAAGGTTCTCTGATGCCTGGTTCCCTTTTCTGTTTCTGACAGCTGCTGTTCTTGCAGCTTCTCAGTGGTAGTCCCCGTCCAAAGTTCAAATGCCTCTTCTTTTTGTGCCAAAGTGGATTTCCCAGAGAACACCGTCAGCTTCTGGAACCTCATTGTTTCCACAATAAGCTGAGCAGCCTGCCCCACTGGCTGACTCGCTAACTGGCCGGGTTGAGCTCCAACCT
Source organism: Diceros bicornis minor (assembly GCF_020826845.1). Classification (NCBI taxonomy): domain Eukaryota; kingdom Metazoa; phylum Chordata; class Mammalia; order Perissodactyla; family Rhinocerotidae; genus Diceros; species Diceros bicornis. The sequence continues at coordinate 27,270,373 of NC_080755.1, forward strand.
ACCCCGACACCCGACACTCTGACACTTCTAACTCTGTCATTTCCTCTGCATTTTTTCAAAACTCAAGGTTTGAAAGACTGAACTCAAAAAACAACCCCCTTTTCTAGATACTTCCTGGAAGATTGCGGGACAGCATCTTCAGTATACTCGGGTGTTATTTTCTCAAATATGTCCATACTGCTCCTGACAGTTTCCAGTCATGTTTCTTTCCTGTTTGTTGCTTTTAATGGGCTTTCATCTCTGTAATATTTTTAATTTTCTCTTCTATTTCTTTCTTATTTTTCTACCAGCTCAGTTTTAGTTGATCTCTTTCTTTTAGTTTATAATCTCTTATTTGAACACCTGTAGCTTTTTTGACTACTCATTTTTTTTTTAAGAGACATAATGCTATCTCCAATTTTATTTAGATTGTGGTATTTCAGTGCTTCCATTTCCTTGATTGATTTGTTTTTTGAGGTTATTCTTTGTGTTCCTTTTGCTTATATTCTGTTCCTTCATCTTTGCAGTTTCTATGCATATGTTCCATACTGTCTCCTGAGTATCATATTTGAATGGAGCCTAATATTTGCTATAAATATTCTAAGGAGGGCAGAGATTGGGGTTGGAATAAAAGCAGGGGGACAGGGGAGCCTGAGGTGGAATAATTCACAACTTCTGACTGGATTTTCTTTTATAAATAACTATCCACAGAATCAGTTGTATCCTTTTCCTGGCGGCATGTCTCTCAACTGATTTTTAGCATTCATGACGTTGGCTCATCATGTTTCTCCTCCTACTATCCCATGGATAGGTGTCCAGGTTGTAGACAGTCAAAATGATGTGTAGGATAGTTCCTCCTTTAGTACAGTCTTCCTGTTGTTTCCTGACACATCTATGGGAGGTACCCTGGTTCTCCTAGATCACATCTCTCTATTCAAATATCCTCCTGATTAGCATTTGGGGATGTGATTATTCTTAAGTAATTAATTAATTTGATGAAACTCTGTATTTTGACACAGTATTTGGCAGGGACATTTCATATTTTTGGGCTTTGGCACTGTGACTGTTTCCTTTTATGAAGATTAATTTCTCCCTTTTTATTATTTAGTAGTTTTTGGTAGATGCCTTTACTTTGGCATCTTTACCCATATCCCCAGGCTATAATTTTTTTAATGAGGCTCTATTGATGTTTTAGAGAAAAATCAAACAGAAGATCAACATGGAGCATAGGATATACCCCCTAAACCTAGATCAATCCTAATATCTTGTAGCTGGCTGCCCTATGCCTCACTCCTGTCCTGTGTTCTGGGCAGCAGGTGCCTCCACAGAAAGCAGTTCACTCTGTCCCCTCCACCAGCCCTAAGAATTGCTCCAAACTTCTCCAGTCCTTGTAGTCTGGGCCCAAGTAACTGCCTCATTACAGTTATCCTCCGGCCTCCATTTAAGAACTATCTCCCTGAGTGTTAGCAGTGTATTGAACTTCTCTTCGGATGAATAACAAAAGAGACACCCATTCCCTTCAGATAGGAGCCTTGTTTAGACATGTAGGTTTGTGGTTTAGCCTGACAGTCCAACAAGGCAAACACAAAATAGTGTAATGTCGGTACATTTCCAAATTTCTTGGTTATTCATTTGCTTCCAAATTTCCATATTACATAAAGAAGAAATGTGGCAAATAGAAGGAATGACTTTCCAGCAATGGAAGGACAAAGAAAGAATAGTCAGAAGGGCAAGTTTTGTTGGGGCACTCCAGGCCATGTCCGTAGGAGGTATACTCTTCAGTAAGCAGCTATTTTGTCTTTCCATTGAATAGCCAGCTGCAACCCCCTATCAGAATCAATGCTATTAAACATCAGAATCATATAACCCCTTATTCTGATTCCATTCCAATCCTTTCATAATTTGATTCCCTAAGTAGTTTGTCTGTAGGGAAAATATATGCTTGTTTAGCCCGTAGATATTAAAGCCTTCCCTGGCAGTTAACCTTCTCCTTATAAATTAAAAATAAAAATTCTGATTTTACAAATGAGTCTATTATAAGCTCTGATAGCATGGTTTAGCATCTCTAAGTTAGATGGCCTCCAGAACAAAGATGAGGTGGAATTTTGGAGAATGCAGGGCTGATGGCAGTCTCTGGAGTGTGGTCAACACACCAAATAAATGCACTTGACAGAGGTCACTCTTGGGGGCAAGACATGCTGCCCTGGAGAGGCTGCTTCAGCAGGACGGGGGCTGCTTTCATTTGAACCCCCACAGTGTGTACATTGCCTACCTAGAGAAAACACCAACCTGACACCAAACACAGGTAAAATTAGTCTCATTTAATGAATTTATTGTTATAACTCAACCTTATAAACAACCCCAAGAAGATTTCAAGCCTAAAATTTTAACCAATATACGATCCCTTGTAGAGATCAAAACTTTAAAAAATTACATCAGAATTTGCCAAGCAGAAATAATTTCTCATCCTGGAAAGGTAAATAAGTGTTTCTGTATAAGATTAGTTTTACTTATTTGGGTGAATGTCAAATATAAGATACCTTTTAATATTTTAAATTTAAGCAAAACTTGAAATAATTTCCTAGTTTCAGTAAAAATAACTTTTTTACCCTCACTGAAATAAGAAGGAAACACATATATTGAGTATCTTCTATGTCCAAGGCAGTATGATCAGTGATTAATATTTATTATCTCATTTAATTCTTACAACTGCCTATTTAGTTATGGTATTGTCCTATTTTACAGATGAGGAAATAGAGGCATTGAAAATTTGTTGTTTAGCTAAAGTCATACAACTAATATTTCATAGAACAGAATTATACCCTAGGTCTGTGACCCCGCCAGAGAAGAAAAAAATAATTATTGCTATGCCAATGCTTTCCATTCAGCGACCACCAGGAGCACACCTGTAGTTAAATTTTGGGTTTATTGCTCATTGCTGCGAGGGGAACGCCTACCATGGGGAACCGTAGGGTGTCTCAGTTGGGTGATTTGGGGATGGGGTCTAAGGAAGCAGGGGTTCACTCTAGATTGTATAAAAAGTAGGAGTAATTCTATAATTGGGTGTTTTAATGGTATCTACAGAAAGGGCAGACTTTGGGATAAAGCTGTAACAGTAAAGAGGCAGCAGTCATTCATATTAGCCTATAGGGGGGATGTTTGGAATTTTTTGGGTGGCACAGTGACCTTGCTTTTGTCTGTGTTTAGACAAAATTATGAAGTGGCCTTGTTTTATCTAAGTGACCTCGTCTGATGTTGGTGTTCTGTGAGGTTATTTATGTTCAACAGAAGAATACACGTGGCCTAACTGTGAGCGCCAGGCCAGCGTCCAACAACACTGAGTCCCGGCGCTAAGTGTCACACCAGTTCCTGCATGTCAGGGGTGCTTTCTCATTTCTCAACTAGAACCATGATATGTGAGCAGAGTGGTAACAGTCGCTGAGTTGCGAAATTATGAAACCAAAGATTCTCTGCCTATTGGTCAGAATGGTCTTCAGGCTTTGGTGGGTCTAAATCTGCAGTTGAGGCACAGATAATGCAGTTTCCACAGGGCTGCTCACAGGACATGGTTTCTGAGAAAGAAGTGGGAGAGAGAGAGAGAGAGATCATATTCAAGATGGAAGGTGCAATCTGTCAAAAGTACATCCCATCCCATTTGCCATATTCTATTCATTAGACACGTGGTATTAAGTCCAGCCCAGACTTCGAAGAGAAGGGAATTAACCTTCATCTCCTGAAAAAAGGAATATCAAAAATATGTGCACACATTTTTTTAAGTCACCAAAATTATATTTATTGTTTTAGTCATGATTATCCCATGGAGTTGTTTTTGTTTGCTTGGTTGGTTTTTGGTGAGGAAGGTTAGCCTTGAGCTAACATCTGTTGCCAATCCTCTTTTTGCTGAGGAAGATTGGCCCTGGGCTAACATCCGTGCCCATGTTTCTCCACTTTATACGTGGGACGCTTGCCACAGCATGGCTTGATAAGTGGTGAGTAGGTCCACACCCGGGATCCGAACACTTGAACCCCGGGCCACTGAAGTGGAGCGTGCAAACTTAACCACTGCAGCACTAGGCCGGTCCCATATCCCATGAAGTTTTTGATACGATATTTTATTAAGACATATATCATATTCTTTTATATTATCATTAATTAAGACAAATTACATATTACACGCTTTAACTAAATGAAATTTACTTAAATGTACTTAATACGAGAAAGAGAGAGAGAGAGAAATAATACCTATTTAAATAGTGCAGGGGAAAGAAAATACAGTGCATGCTACTTAACTGGATTCAAATTTGAATTAACTAACTATAAAAGATATTTTGAGGAAGGGGCCGGCCCTGTGGCCTAGTGGTTAAGTTCAGCACGCTACGCTTCGAGGGTTGGGTTCAGTTCCTGCGCTTGGACCTACATGACTCAACGAGTGGTGACTCACATACAAAATAGAGGAAGAATGGCACAGCTGATAGGGCAAATCTTCCTCAGCAAGAAAAAAAGATATTTTGAGGAATACTACAGGAAATCTGAATATGGAGTGGATATTAGATGATGTTAAGAAGTTATAAATTCTGGTATGTGGGATAATGATATTGGGTCATGAAAGAAAACATCTTCTTTTGAAAGAGGTATTAAAGTTTTTCAGGTGAAATATAATATCTGTAATTTATTTACAATGTCAATCCCCCTAAAAAAGGTGAAGCAAATATGCCAAAATTAACATTTTTCAAAACATCGTAAAGGTTATATGGATGTTCAGTATACTATTCTTTCTACTTTTCTGTGTTTGAATGTTTTAATAATAACAAGTAAAAAAAAAAAACCCCAAAGAACTCCCCCAAAAACCCAGTGCAGGTGCTGCTCAGAGCACAGGCAGGGCGTGAGGATAAGGTGAGAGTGTGGGCTTTCCACAGGGTGAGCTTCTTGCCATGTCGAGAGACGCTCTGTTACAAAATAATACTTTATACAGAAATGCATGTTTATATGTTTGTATACATAAAATTGTTATATTATACTTCATGGGCTATTTTAGGGATTTTGAAAAACTGCTTTGACATCATCTGAGTTTTGCCTGTTACAATGCTTTTAGAGTCGAGATGGAAGTGGCTGTTTTAAGAAGAGCGTTTATGAATGCCGCCCAAAGCTGGCATGTATTTTGTCTGTACATTCACAGCAAGGGCAACCCAGGACTCCCCCCGGTTCCCAGCCCAAATGACCCAGTCGGGTGCAGTGGGTTAGAATGTGTGAAAGAGGACAACCTTCTAGCTGGGCAATTGCATACCACGATTTATCTTTCCCCAAATGAGACAGTTTTAAAGCAGTAGCTTGAGCTGTGCAATGTTTGTAGCTTAAATCTCCCATGTTGAAGATTTAGTGTTGAATCCTTCCAGCTATGAGAGTAGATTTGCCGGATATCAATGTTTGACACTGACAGTTTGGGTTGGAGAGGCTGAGAATACTGTGCAAGAGGCGAGCCTGCTGGATGAAAGTGTGACAGAGGGGTCGGGGGAGTGAGCAGCAAGGAGACTCAAATGGCGGAGAGCAAGGGCTGGAAAGGAGAGGAGAGGGAAAGGCGATTGCAATTGACGATGGAGCCAGGGACCATTGTCGAATTTAGGGTCAGAAAAATCTGTTGTCTAGATGAAGAATTAAATAGAGCAAAGACGATTGTTGCTCCAACTCCAGGTTTCACTCATAAAACAACGTGGGGTAGGTCTGCAGTTACCAAGTGGAGGAAACCTTGTGTCTAATTGATCCTTTTGAACATTTACCTGTAATGATGGAATTAAAACGTGATCTGTGCAGCACTCCTGCTGAAATGTTTCAAGTGTGCAGTGCACAGGGGGTCAATCAGATCTCGTGCACCCTCCCACTAAGGTGACACTCAAATCTGTCATAACGACCCTTGGAATTCCATCGTGAAGGGGGCTCATTCCATCTGTTTGCCACGATGGCCCATTTGCAGCCATGTGGATGTAAGCTTTTTAAAAATGGTTTCCCCTCAAAAGCCCTTTGTTTGTGGGTGCTTGTGTGAGATTTCCCGACAAGTCTCAGATTCAAGTTCACCTAGCCAACATTACCGCTGGGTAACGAATGCTGTTTAAGCATAGTCCCCTCACTCCTGCTTGTGACAAAGCTGATTCTCGTTCATTTTCCAAAACGCCATAATATTCTCCAGAATCTTGCCGTGGCCTTGCCCACTCTGCAGTGCTTGCCTCGTATTTTTATCAGTGTCTGTCAGAGACCCAGGGTTCAAACTACTGGAGGTCCAGATGACATCTGGCTTCCCAGCTGCCCCGGAATACTGGCTGCAGTGCTTATCAGTGCATTATTCATCAAAACTGATGATGCAAGGTACAGCATGCTGTCTGCAGTTCAGCGTGTGAGTAGAAAGGAGTTGGCAGAAACGCCTGGTGTTCTGTGAGCAGCATGTAATCAATAGTCTGGGTGCTTGTTCACTTCGTGTTGATGACTATTCCCTCTGGTACATTTCTGTATATTTTTGGGTTCACTGTACTACCAGCTGCGCAATTTTTCTTCCTCCTCTGTTCCTCGTATCAGCCCTGGTAGAAAATGCAGAAGGAACAAGCTTTTTGTGTGGTGGGTGTCAAATCAAATAATCTAATGACCAAAAACAGGGCAGCAGGCATGGGCAGAAAGAGATTTAATAATTTCCGAGTGTGCTCAGTAATAAAATCAAACGAGCTATGTTTAAATTCAGACTTTCTGCTACTTGACTCAAATTAAACAATACCAATCCTCCCCTTTGCTCCATCTCAAATGACAAACAAATCATTTGTCTCTCCCCCCCTCCCATTTTCTCCTTTAAGTGTGTGTCTGTGTGTGCTACTGTTTGTAAATCCTATTCTCTCTAAGTAGAGGGAATTTATTTAGTTCCCTCAGTTAACAACAAATGCTCAACATTGTCACCAAATTGGAGAGTATGAGACTCCAACCTCTCCCTCATTGATGATGTTATTAGGAATTGTATAAGATGTTCTCGAATCAATAGTGAAATTCATCCAGTTACGTCTGAGATGAAGAAATTAATTTTCACTTGCAAATTAAGCAGTTATCCATCTTGTACAGTTTCACAGATTTGAATGTTTACTATTATTAAGAGAAAAGGCACTCTTCTTTTTTAAGATGTAGAAACAATAGACTCCCAAATGGAAGGAAGCTAGTTTTAAATGTTGAAATCAGGCTCAAATTTTAGTCAACTCTTAGCAGTCACCTTAGAAGATCTTTAAGATTTTAATATTCTCTGTAAGTTGGGGTTTTTAAGAGCTCATGCAGAGGTCCCACTGTCTCAGGCAGCAGTGATGTCTGTTGTCTGGTGGGTAATTTGAAGGCTGAGTGGCTGTGGCCAGCGTGCACCCCAGTGTTGGTCCCATGTCTGAGGTTTAATAGCTGTGTCCATCATTTTTGTCAGGCCTGATGATCATGGCAGGCCCAAACCATGATCACTACAAGATATGAACTGGTCTCCAGAGTCTCCACACATCTTCAAGATTAAAAAACAAAACAAACAAACAAAAATTCTTTATTTTTAGAATGAGTAAGTCTGGTGAGACTGATTCCCAGTTGACAGTGGTACTATTTTGATGCAGTGAAGACCTCAATGGGAATTTGAAATTCTGGGACTTGCTTTGGATGCAGGACATCCAGCCACTCTGCACAGATATGACATCCACCTGTTGACAAAATGAGTCTTTCTGGCTCCTTGGTCCTGCCCTGAAACACATCTTAAAACGAGAAAGTGTGCAGACAACATAGCACGATGCAGCTCAGCTGTGGGTAGCATGGAATAAAAGAGGCAATGGTTACGGTATTTACTGAGGTCACAAAATTCAATTTTGGATACTGTTGCAGTTCAATCACAGGCTCTCTCAATTCAGACTGTCCGGGATCAAATCCTGCCATTTCCTAGCTCTGAGGCCACCAGTAAAGTGAATTAACTTCTCTGTTGTTCAGTTTTATTTCATGATAACTGTGAATAATAACCATTACTCAGGTGATAAGATTATTGTGAGGAATAAACTGAGATATATCATGTGAAGGATTAGCAAGCACCTGGCACCTAGTAAGTAATCAATGAAAGTCAGCTATTATTACCAATGACTAGCGAACTAAGACTTTGTGGTATTATTTCCATTCAATTCTATTCAATTGCAACAGCATTCGTGAGCATCTAACATGTGCAAGGCACTGTCCTACGTGTTGAGAGGTAAAAATATGATGAAAATATGGCTCTGACCTGCAGCTGCTTAGCATTGTTGGGGTGGAGTTAGACATCTATACACCTAACAGCAATGAGGGTACAGAAATGCCAGAATAGAGGCACCAACATGTCCACCAACCGTGAGGGGGGAGAGAAGAAAGTCTCTGATTCTTACCTGAGGTGGGGAGGGGGATGGTGGAGGAAAGCCAGGTGATCATTAGAGCTAGTCTTGGAAGTGTAAGTCAGAATTTAAAAAGAGATTGGGAGTGTGAGAGGATATTCTGATGGAACATCACAAGCAGAGAGGTGGGAAGTTGTGGGGATTGTAGCGAATGGTCTGATGTGCTTTAAGCATCTATCTTGTTTCATTGGGAGCCTGCATGACACAAAGAAAAGAGCATCCGCTTTGCAATTGGCTCGACCTGTGATTGGACTTTGGATCTTTCCCCCTTCCCTGACCATGTGACGTGGAACCTCACCCTATGTGAGACATATAGACCTCATTTATATGTACAATGGTGGTGATAATAATCACATATATCCCACAATATTGTTGTGGGGACTTACAGGAATAACACACCTGTAAAGCGCCTGATTTGTGATAGCCACCAGTAAATATTTCCTTTGAGGGGCAGAGAGTGGGAGGTTTGTTCACCAGTTTTTAGGATAGCCAGGCTGCCAGCTGGAGCTCCCTTGTGCTTTGAGGCTCAGAGAAAATTGACTAGAGCCCCAAATCCACTTTCTATGGTGTCTGCATCACTAGGTCACTCCTGGCTATGAGCCTCCCTGAGCGTCCACTAACTCTCCTTTGTCTTCTTGTTTCTCTTCCAGAAGCTGCCCTTGTCCTTCTGAGAACAGCTGGTTGAAGACTGGTCCAGGCAGAAGGAATAGTGAACGCAAAGACCCTGAGATAAGAGTGAGCTTGACTTACTCAAGGAAGAGCAAGGAGATCCCAGGGCTGCGGCAGAGTGGGAAAAAGAGATGGTGAAAGGAGATGCGGTCAGAGCAGTAGTCAGGGGACAGATCGTGTAAAGCCTCATAGATCATGCAAGGACTTCAGATTTTATCCTGATTGAGAAGACAAGACTTTGAAGAGTTTTGGGAGAGGGAGTGACATGGTGTAACTTATGACTAAAGAGGACCACTCTGACGGTAATAAAGAAAATAGACTGAAGAGGCAAAAGAAGCAAGGAGACCAGTTAGGAGGCTATTGAAATAATCCAGTGTGAGCTGACCGTGGTCTGGGCCAGGGTTGTAATGGTGAAGTGGTTAGAAATGCTCTAGGAGACGTGAGATGATTCATTCATGGATCGGATACAAAGGTGAGAAAAAGAGGGGTCAAGGTAAGTCCAAAGTTTCTGGCCAGAACACCCAGAAGGTGGAGTCATCATTTACCAAGTGGGGAAAGACTGAAGGAGGAGCACGTTTTGGGAGGGAAAATCAAGAGTTCTGTTTTGGACATGTTAAGTCTGAGATATTTTTTCCTATCAATCACCCATCAAATGGAAATATCAAGCAGATAGTTGAATAACATGATTTTGAAATTCAGGGGAGAGGTTAGGGCTCAAGATTAAATTTGGCAATGTATGATCCTCCAGTGTTAGATGAAAATGTTGCATTTATAGCTCAAAACTATGGAAATGACTTTAATTTCGACCAAGAGGAGAAATTTTGTTCTGTGTCAGTTTGCCCCAAACACCATCAAGTACCTTGTGGCACCTAGGAGGCAGGACCCTGGGGAGCAAAGCCAGGTCCATGTATTGGCCTGTGTGGGGTTGTGTAGTGAGGACACAGAAGCAACAATGATTGTCACACAGAGACGCAGCCTGGGAAGAGGGAAGCAGAAATCACAACTGCTCCAGAAAACATCCAGAATAAACAAGCAAAACTCCTCTTCCTTTATTTTGTGTTTTATATCACTGAGCAATTTGATTAAAACAATTCAGCAGGACAAAAAATGAAGTTGCTTTTCTGTGGGGAGACAAAATCAATGAGAAGAATCAAGGTTGAGTAAATGTCCTATGGACACTCAGGGAAGAGAACGCTTTTTCCAGAAAAGAAGAGGATTCTTCAGAATTATTTGTTTTCTAAAACACAGAGTTACTTTCCTTTCGTGTTTTAAACGGGGATGGGGCTGTGGGGCACATCTAAGGATAACTAGTTCATGATCTGAAAGGGTTTCAAAAGCATTTATGATACATTTTCGACTTGATAAGATGTGGACATTTTTCACAAAGGAATTTCTTTACGAAAGTAACTGGTAAATCATTTGGAAAGAGCATACATCCACCCTAAATTTGGCAACACTGATGTAATGACCTGATTGGTTGTCATAAATTTCAGCCCATGCCACCAGAGTGGAAGGGAATCAGTGCCTGCAAGTAGGTGGTAGCCATGGTGGTGTATCACTCAGGGAAAACCTGCGACAAGGAGTGCATGCAGCCAACAGCCTCTGGGTGTAGCTGACTTTGGGATCTGCCTCAGCTTTTGAGCAGATGCTAAGCACTTGCAAGGCAGCCCCCAGCCCACCGCTGAGCAAAGCAGTGGTACAAGGGCTTGCGATTTCTGGACAGCGGGAAACTGCTGTCTGCTCTCTGCGAGCTCATTATGTTGCAGCTCCTTGTCGGAGCTCCAACTCTTCTTCCTTCCCTAGAACTTTCACAGGGGTCAGACCTACACCAGATTCTGAAAGTCTTCCCTAACTGCTCTTTTTCTTTTTTTCCTTTATCTTTCACAGGCATCATCCCCAATTAATATCTTGCATTTCTAGCTCTGTCTGGGCATCTGCTTCTGGAAAGACTCAACTGATCCACTGCATTAACCTTCACTGTGTTATGTCGGGAAGCTCACAGAGAAGATATAGGAAAACAATGAATAAGCATACTTATATCATTTTTTATGTATTCATATTTTCCCCGTTTATACCAATTTTTGCTTTTTATAAAGGTATGACATACTCTGGGACATTCCTTGCCTCCAATCCCTGATTTTCAGGTTTCTGCTCTGTTTGGGTCACATGAACTCTTTCTGAGAGAGAATTTGGCATTTTTTGAAAGAACACTAACATTTTTTATGGAACGAGGGGGTTGAACCAGCAACTCACTATGATCACTTTCAGCTCTTAATGTCTATAATTTTACGAAATTAAAAAGGGATAAAATGTGCCTAAAGTCATGCTCCTGCACGGCTGCTCCTTCTCTAAAAAACAAAACACAACACTAAAACATGGTCGGTTTTTCAAAGACAGTTTTTCCTTTATTCTAAACCCCTTCCCCCACATTGTGGGATGATCTCAACAAATTTCAGAGGAATCGAGAAGACCAATTTCCAAATCATCTGGAGTAATTAATTCCGGTGGTTGGAGTTAATTATGATGAGGCAATTCATAAAGTATACAGTAGAAAAAAAGCAGCAAACGATGAGACTTCATCTGTGGTGGGATTTTTTTCAAAGGCATTCTTCTGGCAATGTATTTCATAGTTAAACATATGTGTGCTTCAGTGGTGGGAAAACAGTTTATGAGGTTATCACAGTTGTGGGTATGAATTATGTGCAAACGACCCTATGTGTATTTTTACAGATATGATACAGGCCTAATTGGTGTATAACATGGGAGACTTAATGGCTATAGCAGAGACCTCAACTTCATCATGTTTTTATGTATAAACTATTGTATATTTAAAAAAAAATCCACTAGTAAAATGGCATGGTATTATGAAATAATATTAATATCAATATGAAAAATTAACAGGAACCTATTGAGTATAAAAATGACAATTTGGTAAGCACTCTCAAATCTGTATTATAAAAATAAAGAATTTGCTATAATGCAATAACAGACTATATTTCTGTTTTATGATTCCGATAATAAAGCACATAGGTTCCACTTTCATGGTTTATGCTGTTATCAGAACCCCCTGGTATAATTAGATGGCCTTATTTTAGATAATTACTTATATTTTCTTATTGCATAGCAAAATTCCCACTGGTAAAAAACCTCAATATCTTAAAATCTAAGAGCCGTGTTGCTGAAATAAGCTGTAAGTTCACAATAAAGGAGACAGGATTTTTGTAAGCTGATTAATAATGGTAATACCACTCCTTTGCATTTTTACATTTTTAAAACAGTTTACAATTTGATTTTTATTTTCATGATCTCTCTCATTTTATTCTCTTAACACCCCTGTGAGGTAGGTGCTATTGCTCCCATTTTGCAGATGGAGAAGTTTATGCTGAGGAGTTAGGGTCAGTTTAAATGGTAGAGCAGGGATTCAAACATTTATCATCCTACTATAAAACTTCATTCTACTCACAACTTTGGAAATTACAAGAAAAACCATCTGGTTAAGAAGAATCAAGTATATGGTATGCTTTGCAATATTGTGTTTAAAAGCTGAGAATTAAAACCTATTTCTGACTCTTTCTCAGAAGTGCCAATACTTCACTTTCTACCTTAGAGATGGATGCCTGAGTTTTAAACCAGGTTTTGTTGTTAACTGGCTTTGAATCCTTAGCCAAACAGTTTGCCTTCTCTGAAAAGAGGAGGCTGAAGTCTTTTTCTAGATCTAAAGCACTTGATTCAAATTTTGTTAAACTAAAATTAATGTACTGCTGATTGGTTAACCATGTCATTTTTTGTCATTTATGTTACCATATTGTAATGGTTATAGGATGCAACCAATGGCTCAGAAAGTTTGCTTCTACAAGGACAAGCTAAAATAAGCTTGTGTAAGATGTTTCCTTGGAAAATTATTATATCCGAAAAGTTTTTTTCCCTAAAATATAAGAATAAGGCAAAACTTAGCCTAGTTTTTTGAGGTAAGGAAAAAAAAAGAAGAAAAAAGAAAGAAAAATCCTCAAATGGAGATTAGCTTAACAATGTTTTGATAATTTTCTTATTCTTCACTGATTTAGAAACCAGACCTACAGAAACGTTTTACTTACCGTGAGCAGGAAAAAGTCTCACCAGTCTTTTGACATTAATATAACATGTTTGCTCACATATACTATGCTAAATTTATAAAATTGTCTAAAAATGGTACAAATGTACATGCCACTGAGAGTGTGAGTGGAGCTAAAAAATCAAAATAATTGTTAAAATGCTGGCCACACCTGATGAAAATATGAATTTGAAATGAATTTCCAACTTTATTATAAATGCAGGCATATGAATTTTGCTTTTGACTTTTGTGGCATTTCAGATAAGAAGTTGTCAACTAAAACATAGCTATTGTAATGATGTATTTCAGCTCAAGTTACATATATTTCTTGGCTTATACATTTACAACAAGCCCTCCCCAACTTTGCCCTAAAAAAATCCATGTCTTATTGATAGCTATTGTCCATTATGGACCAGGCATTTATGTGTATTATTAACTTCTATCTTCTAAACAACCTTGCAACTGAGGTATTGTCATCTCAATTTTGCACATAAGGAAAATGAACTCAGTAGTAAATCCAGGTATACCTGCTTCTCAAGGCAAGTTGGTTGCATTAACCACAAAACCTTCGGTCCAGTTGGTAGCCTATTGCTGTAGCATTCTATACATCTATGTGCTAGGAAGTATGTGTTAAAAAAAAAGAAATAACAGGCCCGAAATGGAGTCATTTTACTCCACAACAGCAAAACTAAGACTTACAGTTTCAGCCCTTCACAGAATGTGACTGTTAAACAGTGAATCTGAAATTTCCTGACCATCACTAGCGACATAATCTGCATAATGGAACCCCTGACAGTCCCTTCCCCCCAAAAGAAGATGTCCTGGCCTGAAACAATCCTTTCTTTCTTTCCTTTTGCTAATATCTTCTTGCCCCACCCTCCTTCTGCCTATAAAAATCTTCCATTTTGTACACTTCCTTGGAGCACGCTTCTAGTTGCTAGATGGGATGCTGCCCAATTCATCAATCATTTAACGAAGCCAATTAGATCTTCACAGTTACTCGGTTAAATTTTCGTTTTTAACATGTATACTAGTGTGGTGGAAATTTTGATGTAGTATTTTTTATGGAGCATAGGAAAATTCTAGAAATGTTCATCAGTAGTCCTCAGAAATAACAATTTTCCCCCTAAGAGGACAATTCCTTTATGGTTGGAAATAGACGACACCAGTTTTCTAAACTGATGTGCTTTGGGTTCGTTTATGTATTATGTAACTGTTCATTGGCAGACTTTTCTGGGCCTCCCTTCACCCCCTGGTACATGATCAATTTTTTATGGAAAGAGGCATGACCTAGGACACTTGCCTATTTTATATATAGAACTATAAAGATAACGATACCCTCCAGCAAATGAGGAAACCTGTGAGCTGTAAATGCCTGTGTCTCCAACTAATTCACAGAATTCCCTCCAAGGGAGGGACTTATTTTGCATTTGAACTCCACAACACCTTTCAAGATTGTTAAACTTAACACCAGCCTGAAAATCCCAGTCATGCTGGAGATCAATTAACTGCTTCTAGTGCTCTACTAGCTCCCCTTTAAAATGTTTGCATTTTAGAGTAAGTCATTTGGCCATTAGCACATTTGCACCAAATAAAAATACATTATTATTTTGTATACGATAGTTAAGTTCATTCATGATACTCAAATCCACTAGAAGCTTGCTCCTTTACCTTTTTACCTGATCTAATAGTCAGATATCATCTTTTTTTCCTCTTTTTCAGTTTCAAATCTCAGCTTGTCTTCCTCTGCACACTTGTTTTATTTGATTTCATTCTTTCCATTACACAATTGCTTACCTCATTCCCACACTGGGAATTGATCTGATTCTCCCCTCTTACATATTTCAAGCCAGCTTTCTCATATTGCATCAAAATTCATTACTTGACTACTTGGTTACCAAATTATTTGCCATTAACTTTATTTATTTATTTATTTATTTATATTTATAATTTTATTTATTTATTTTTTTCCCCCAAAGCCCCAGTAGATAGTTGTAAGTCATAGCTGCACATCCTTCTAGTTGCTGTGTGTGGGACACGGCCTCAGCATGGCCGGAGAAGCAGTGCGTCGGTGCGCGCCCGGGATCCGAACCCCGGGCTGCCAGCAGCAGAGCGCGTGCACTTAACGGCTAAGCCACGGGGCCGGCCCTGCCATTAACTTTAATATTTTAAAATAATCATGTCTTATGACAACAATTGATGTTCATTGTAGGAGATTTATACAATTAGATAACGGGTAAAGAGAAAGTAAGAAACACCGCAGTACCATCAACCGGAAATAACCACAGTTGTCGTGTACAGTTTTCCTTTATTTCCATGGATATTCTTATTCACAAATATTAAAGTAATGATGAGTGGCATAGGTCGACGCCCGGGATCCAAACCTGTGAACTGGGGCCACTGAAGCGGAACATCCTGAAGGTAACCACTATGCTGTGGGCCCTATAATCATTTTCTTGGGTGAATTCTTAGAGGAAGGATTACTGGGTCATAGCTTGTACATAATTTTAGGATTACAAAAATGGATATATTTTTCCAAATCTTCATCGAGCACAGTTGTACCAATTTATTCTCAATAAGAGTGTTGATGGTTCCTGCATTACTATTTCTCCATCATCCCCCAGTATTATCAATTTTAAAGTAAATTTGCCAGGTAAAAACTCATTGATTCAATCAACATTTATTTGACTAGCTGAAAAAACTGAACTTCAAACTTTTTCCTGGGGTGTGTTTATCTTTAGGGGGTGTGTGTGTGTGTGTTTTATTGCTTGTTTACGTTCTTTGCTCATTTTTATTGGAATGCATATTCTTTTTTAAAAATTATTTTGTAAGAGCCTTCCATATATTAAAGATAGTAAAACTTTAATGTCATATATGTTATCAATACCTTTTCCAGTTTTTTTAGAAAAAGTCTTTTAATTATTTTGTTTCAGACAGCTAAAAAAACACGTGGAGTTCATTTTTTCCTTTAGAGTGTTTGTTACTTTGACATCACAGTCATCAACACATTTCAACCCTATTGTTATATGCATTTTCAGCAATAGCGCAGTTTCTAGTATTTTTATGATTTTACATTAAAATTTACATTTTCGTTATTTAAAAGAGTGCAGGATCTAACAATAGATTAGAAAGATAATAACAGGGAGAGGCAGAGGAATCCTCCTTACTACTCTTCATCCCCTAAAAGAGGCTTCAGGGCTGGTAGATAGAGTTTGATGGTGGTGGGGCATGACCGTAGAGGAGGTCAGGGTTAGAGATTCATCCTGTGGAGCCACCTGGAGAGAAATGTCATCAGCATCTGGAGAGGAAATGCCAAGGAAGGGAGGTGAAAGCCTGGTGAGCACCGCTTTGCCTGTTCCCCTGACTGTGGCTCAGTGCATGAATGCTGTCCATCAACAGCATTCCTTTTAGGGTCATCTCACGTGCTCCAGATTTTGCTGAGTTCCATTCAACTAAGTGTGAAGACCACACTTTTCAAAGGCAACACTTTGGAAAAGAGGAAGGGGCTTGACATCCTGAGGTATGGAGTGGTGTGGAAAGAAAAACAAGATGCAACTGGGCCAGGGCAAAGTCCACCCAGGACCATTTGTTTGCAGTGTGTGTCCCCCTTAAACATCTTCCTGAGTGAGAACCAGTCTTAGTCATGATTGTATCTTCAATGCCTGAAACATGGTAGGCACTCAGTTTTTATTGAAATGTGTAAAAAATGGTGCATGAAGGGATTGTGTTGCTTTAATATCTGTTGCCATGTTTTGTTAATTAATCTCTGACGTCTGCTAGATAATAATGATGGAAATCATTGGCTATTAAAATATCATGCAATTTACTTATTTATTTATTTATTTATTTTTTGTGAGGAAGATCAGCCCTGAGCTAACATCCATGCCAATCCTCCTCTTTTTGCTGAGGAAAACTGCCCCTGGGCTAACATCCGTGCCCCATCTTCCTCTACTTTATATGGGATGCCGCCACAGCATGGCCTGACAAGCAGTGCATCAGTGCGTGTCCCGGATCCGAACCCGGGCCGCCAGCAGCGGAGCGCACACACTTAACCGCTACGCCATGGGGCCGGCCCCCAATTTACTTATTTTTTTAATGATAAGTATAACATTATAATTGGGACTATGATATAATTTCAGTGTATTATCTCAACCTCTTAATTTTAATGAGCAAAGAGTCTTGGTTTAAAGCATATCACTTTAAACCAAGTGGAAGAGGCCAAAGGAGAAATAATGATAATAGCAGATAATTATTGCATATTTACTATGTACCAAACACTATTTTATATACTTTAATATTTTATTTTTTCACTACTATTATTTTGATTCACTATTAAAACTACCAGTTTACAGGTGAGAAAATTGGGATATGAATAAGTTTAGAAATACATTATAAAATAAAAGAAGTGACTGACTCAGAATTTGTGCTTTAAAAGTAATAGGAGACAACCTGGATATAGAAATAGAAATGGTATAATTATATTCAGTTATGTTTGCACTCAAGTATTTCTTGACTATCTGTGCATGTGGCTAGAACTGTGTTTGGTAGTAAGCAGGAACCACCTTATTAGGCTGCTATACAGAGGTAGTTATGCTGTGGTTTAAAAGAGAACCACTGTCCTACCCTACTATTTGATAATCAAAAGTTAAAGTACGACAAATGTTTATTCCAATAATCAACAAGAAAGTTTGTGTACATAGGAGTTTACAATCTACTTGTGGAGAGCATGTAAAACACAGGCACACACACATACACACACTGTTTCTACTTGCAAAGAGCTTCAGTTATTATTTATTTTAAAAAAGGAAAAATAAACATAAATCAATGGAACAATACAGGAAAATCAGTAATGTGATAAGCAAAATATGAGAATGTACCAAAAGGTACTGTACTGACGTTAGATGTTCTAGGTCATCGGGCAAGAATGAGGTCAGCGTTGGCTTTAGTTTGGGGGAATGTTTAAGGGAAGCCTGGGCCTTTAGCGCCTCTGTGGGATTTTCGATATTTGAATAGCAGATAGCAGTTGAATGAAGGCCTCATTATGTTTACTCTTACGAAGTTGGAGGGAGATTATTCTAATCTGTCATGACTAATGTTTTTTCAGGACTTCACAGTCTTTTTAGACATGTTTTTAGAGAAGTGGTTTGCTGTAGTGACTGCTGCTGCTGCTTTTTTTTTTTTTTTCGAGCAAGATTGGCCCTGAGCTAATATCTGTTGCCAATCTTCCCCTTTTTCTTTTTTCTCCCCAAAGCCCCAGTACATAGTTGTATATCCTAGCTGTAGGTCCTTCTAGTTCTTCTACGTGGGATGCCGCCTCAGCATGGCTTCATGAGCAGTAAGTAGGTCCACGCCTAGGATCCGAACCGGTGAACCTTGGGTCGCCGAAGTGGAACGCACGAACCTAACTGCTATGCCACCGGGCCAGCCCCATGACTGATTTTTATACCTACAAGTATCCCTTTTTTTTATTTCTGCAAAGATGTCTAGAGTTTGATATTATACTTTAGAGATTGAATTTTGCTGCATATAATAGAAAAAAAACAATCAAGAGTGGCTTAAACAAGTTATAGGTTTATTTTCCCTTATATAAATGAGAAGTCCAGAGGTGGCAGTCCAGTGCTGGTGAGGGGCCTTCACATATCATCAGTGACCAAAACTTCCTCTAAATTGCTGCTCTGCCATCCTTATGGGGTGGCCTCATTTTAATACTTGAAAAATGGCAGCTGGTGCTCCAATCCTTTAGACAGGAAGAAGGGGAAGGATAAAAGGAAAAACTGCAAAGGGAACAAGTCAGCTAAGACTGTCCTATTTAAAAAGGCTTACTCAGGGGCCGGCCTGGTAGTGTAGTGGTTAAGTTCCTGTGCTCCGCTTCGGTGGCCTGGGGTTAGTACATTTGGATACCGGGCGCGGACCTACGCACTGCTCATCAAGCCATGCTGTGGCGATGTCCCACATACAAAATAGAGGAAGATTGGCAAGAATGTTAGCTCAGGACCAATCTTCCTCCCCCACACACACACACACACACACAAACAGCTTATTCAGAATCCCTTCCCAGAAATTTCTGTTTATGTTACTCGCTAGGAGTGTGTAAAAGGAACACCCCTCACTACAGTAGAGGCTAGGAATGCAGGTTTTTGGACGGATGCATTGGCACTCTCAACACAATTGGGGTTCTCTTTGTAAAGGAAGAAAGGGACACTGTTATTGGATGGGCAAATAACAGTCTCTGCTATTAATGGGGGAAAATTTGAGAATCACAATTCATGTAAAACATAAAAATTCCAAGTAGTAATATGTTGAGTAGAATATTAATCATCTAGTTCATTACTTCATAGGGTTATTGTGAGTATTAAATGAGGGAATGCTCAAAAAATCTTAGCCACGACTGTTGGTTATTATGAATACATGTAATTTAAATGGGGTAATGCCTATAAAGTGTTGCATAGAGCAAATACTCAAAAAATATTAGCCATGATTCTTTGTTGTTATGAAAATGTTTCATTCTCTCTGATTCTTTACTTCTGCTTCATAAATGATGTGAATACAATTCTATGCAGAGGTTTTTATTTCCTATCTGCTTAATTATCTCATGTTTAACCTTAAGGAAGATGGCAGTGCTTTCTAATCACGTAGCATAAAACATCATTTATGAAGAATGTTTTGGGAAGCTATAGCAGATGATAGTATTTATCTGCCTTACTGGAATGCTCTATTTTATAACAGGTTGATTCATGAAGGTTTGTTGGAGTCAAGATTGCTATAATGAACATCCAATGTGTGTGAGTATGTGTGAGAATACTTGATTAATATTAACTGTCTTATATTCTGAAAGACATAAAAAGAATAATGGATATAGAAGAAAGCATACTTTCAAAAAAATGCTGTGACTTAAAATTATAGAATCATTGAATTTTAGAGCTGGAAGGATTTTAGAGAGGAAACTGAGGCTCAGAGTGTATAGAGTGAGTAAGTGGATTGCAGAAATTCACAAATAGTTAATAGCATTTATTTTATCTTGTCTTGTGAAGTCACATCAACTAGAACATAAAAACCCCTTTCAAGAGATAGTGCTATGCTTTATTTTTCTAATGTAATTGGCATTATAACAGTTTTGGTGATCACTATATCACAAAAATATAGATAGTCTTTGTTAAATGAATTGATAAAAAATAATGACATGATATCAATAACTGGATATAGCACTGATTTCGTATTTGTTGTCTCATCTCTCACTTTATGAGATTCTACTCCTTACTTTTCTTTCAATTAAACTGATAACAGAGCATTTACTTTCTCTTGTGTCTTGGACTTATTATCTAGAGATAAGAATCCAAGAGAAAAGTAAGATTAAAGAATGATTTCATTATGACTTCATTTTAGAATCAATGGCACTTTGCAAATGGCTATGTGACATTAGCAGATAATTTAACCACTCCAAACTTTGGTTTCTCTATCTTTATGTGGGAATAAAAGTACTACCTAATTCATCATGTTGTTGATGCTTAAATGAGGTAATATGTTTAGAAACATTACAGAATACATACATAGTGTGGATTCACTTTTATTATTGTGAGTAGTAACATTATGAATATAATAACTGGCATCTTCCTGACACATACAAGAAATTCTGTTGAGTTGAAAGACAATAATTTCGCCACAGAAGTCCTCATGTTCTGTGGAAGTGGCCATTTTATTACTATCTAATCTTTTAAATAATCCTCTTGGCTTCAAGCACAATTTCTCTATCAAATCTATTTTTACGTGGGGATTCTCAATATGTGAGTGTTAGTAGAACACGCTCTAATGGCAGTTGTAAGAGCACAACCTACAAAGGACCACCTTAGCCTGCGGATCACTGATACAAACAGCTGGAACTAACATCTGTGCCTTACAAATCTTTCAAAGTCACAATGAAACTGGTCTGATTTCATAACCACAGTATGAATTTCAACTCGTGTACAGGAAAGATGCCTGGGACCCCAGCGTGCTGGGCAGACAACATGAAGGCCTTGTCTAACTCCACATTGGGAGGCACTGATGAAGAGAGACTGAAAGGAAATTAAGTGGGCACTTGACAATTCCCTAAGTAAGCATGAATTTCGCCGTTCCTGGTTGATGTAATTTGGCAAATTTGTGCCCTTTTAATCATTCTCACCACTTTCAAATTACAAGTGGGATTATGTTTGAAATAGATCACTCCGATTCAGAGTCATAAAGGTAACAGGATGAGTCAGAAGACCTAAAACAGGACTCTCTTTCCAAAAAGCATTTCGTCTCTAGTTCATTTGACCACTCTGTAATTGCTAATGTGTTCTTCTGCCAATTATAAGTCACATGTCCTGTGACGGATTTTCCTATATGATTTTCATTAAATGCTTTGGAATCCTGGGGCAGAAAGAAATTATGTAAATATAAGTTTTTATTACTGTTTTGTTTTTATTACTTTTCTCCTCTGGTTTTTATTGCCTCATATAATACAGGTAAATATGGTGATCACACGTTGAGATGGGGGTTTCTGTTCTAATGCCTCTGCTCCCATGCTTTGCATTCAATCCATGTTAGTTTAATTATCCATGATTTCTTAGGCAAAGAGAGGAATATAGACTCCATGCTGTCTGCAACTACTTCAGTCATTCCTTTACTGCCCGTGACACCATGTGAGACCTGCAGATGCTAAACAATCTCTCCCTGTACCAGCTCAAACAAAAAATGTTAACCATATGCAACTCCAACCTGTTTATCCTTAAGCAATGCAAAGCCATGCAGTGCTACAGACGGGCAGTGGGGAAGAGCACAAAGCTGACACTTCACACAGGGTTGCTTTGTCAAAAAGCAGAGCACGGAATCACAAGAATTTGGGGCAGGGATAGTACACCTGGGATCCTTTCTTACAACTTTTCTTACTGAATAAAGACAGGGGCTCCTCTGAAATTCTATTCATATGAGTAGAATTGATGAACTGCTACTTAAATACTAGCCCCTGGATTTCAGATTTGGAGTCCGAGGTACTTTTGCGGACTGGATTCTGAATGCCTAAATACTCTGAGACATGATCTATTAGCTACTAGGAAGAACTGAGACATTCATGAGGACAAAATAAGGAGTTTTAATTCATTTTAGCTCTTATTTAATTTGAATGATAATTTTCTGTAGAACATTATTTTTTGATGTAGATCTTTTCAAAGATCTCTTCATCTTGGCAGCTGAGATTTCTGAGTACCTTCTGAAAAACCCCAGGAGATTATTTAATACAGGAAATCTAAAGAGCATTGGGAAATAGAAATTAGAAAATAGAAAAAATAGGAAAAATTCAAAATATTAGAACATAAAGTTATAATCTTAGTCTTTTCTTCAAAATAGACTGATTTATTCACTTATTGAATATTTCTCCACTTTTAAATTGTAAAACAATATGATGATACTAAAGAGTATTTTGGAAAAAGAAAACAATGTTCCACCAATCCAACATGTTATTTCCATTTCTCTTTAAGACTATACAAGTCTTGCATATTCTCTTTAAGATTTTGTTCCTCTGCAAACTCCTGACCCTTTATATATCGATTACTTGAGGAATCCAAACAGATCTGGTAAGATAAATTTAGGGAAGTCTTTCTAAACATCTGGAACAAAGAAAGATACAAATATTAAAGAGAGTGAGTTAGATATCATAATTCTGCACTTTAGTGAAAAGAAATTGTACATTTTCTAGTGTGCATTTGTGATCTATTTTTAGTCATCTCACATGCTATCATCCCTATAGATTATAGATTATGGCATGTGAGTGCCACATTGAACCTAAATTGAACCAACATATACCTCTGCCCCAAAACCAACTCTGTCAATCAGCACTATTTTTTCATCTTTAGTGGCCCGAACCCTGAACACAACAGACAGTTGGAAGCAAAAATATAAAGAGAAGATACAGTTATTAATTAGGCAAGGGTGTCCATACCTCAGTATATACTCCTGGAAGGTGGTGATTTAGAACACCAGCATCTCCACTCTCTAGTTCTATGACCTTGAGCAAGTTACATAACTTCTCTGAGAATCAGGTTTATAATCTGTATAATTAGGATAATATTAAAATCTAATTCACTGGGCTAGTGTAAGGACTAGATGAGCCAATGGATGTAAAAATGTCCAGCACAGAGCCAGGCAGGCATATTATTATTGTTGTTATACTTAACATTTCACTTTAAGTCACCACATTCCAAATAGTGTGCAGAGTATTTGATCACAACTAAAATCAAACTGGTAGTCAGCAACATATAAAAAGAATTATACACTATGATCAAATGGGTTTTACCCCAGGAATGCAAGGTTGGCTTAGGGTCTGAAAATTAATCAGTGTAACACACCATATTAGTAGACTAGAGAACAAAAACCACATAATTATCTCAACAGATGCAGGAAAAGCACTCGAAAAAATCTAACACCCTTTCTTGGTAAAAACACTCAATCAATTAGCAATAAAAAGGAACTTCCTCAACCTGATAAAAGGCATTTCGGGAAAATCCACAGCTAATATCATACTTCTGGTGAATGATAGTATGCTTTCCCTTAAAATCAAGAACAAGACAAGAATGTCTGCTTTTACCACGTCAATTCAACATTGTACTGGAGGTCCTAGACAGGGCAATTAGGCAAGAATAAGAATTAAAAGTCATATAGATTTTAAAAGAAGAAGTAAAACTATCTCGTTCATAGATCTTATAGAGATGTCTTATAGAGAAGATCTTCTCTATGATCTTATAGAGATCTTCTCTATAAGACATGATCTTATAGAGAAAATCCTGAGGAATCCACACCAAAAATATTAGAACTAATAAATGAGTTCAGCAAGGTTGCAGGACAAAACATCACTATACAAAAATCAATTGTATTTCAGTATATTAGCAATGAACAATCTGAAAATGAAATTAAGAAAAAAATTCCACTTATAATAGTATCATAAATAATAAAATACTTAAGAATAAATTTAACAAAAGAAGTGCAAGACTTGTACCCGGAAAACTGAAAAATACTGTCGAAAGAAATGAAAGCAGATCTGAATATATGGAAAGACATCCAGTATTCATGGATTGGAAGACTTAATATTGTTAAGATGGCAATACTCCCCAAATTGATCTACAGATTCAATACAATCCCTATCAAAATCAGCTGTCATTTTTGCAGAATTTGACAAGTGGATCTTAAGATTCATATGAAAATATAAGAGACCCAAAATAGCCAAAACAATCTGGAAAATGAAGAACAAAGTTGGAAGACTCCCACTGTCTAATTTCGTAACTTACTACAAAGCTACAGTAACCAAGACAGTGTGGTACCGGCGTAAAGATAGATATACAAATAAATGGAATAGAATTGAGAGCCCAGAAATAAACACTATTTATGAAAAGATTTGTATAGACATTTCTTCAAAGAAGATATGCAAATGGACAATAAGCTCATGCAGAGCTGCTTAACATCATTATTCATTAGGGAGATGCAAATAAAAACCATAATAAGATGCTACTTCATAACCACTAGGATAGCTTAAAAAAACAAAAAGACAATAAAAAGTGTTGGTGAGGATATGGAGAAATTGGAACCCTCATACATTGCTGGCATTGTAAAACAGTGCAGCCATTTTGGAAAACAGTTTGGAAATTTCTCAATAGTTTAAACCTTATAAATTGCCATTTCACTTCTCAGTATATATGTGAGAGAAATGAAAATTTATGTCTACAAAAATACTTGTACACAAATGTTCATAAAAGCATTATTTATAATAGCCAAAAAGTTGAAGCAATCCAAATGTCCTTCAACTAATGAATAGATAAACAAAATGTGGTATATTATTGAGGACAGAAAGGAATGAAATATTGAACCATGCTACAACATGGATGAGCCTTGAAAACATTAAGCTAAGTGAAAGAAGCCAGACACAAAAGACCAAATGTTATACAATTCCATTTATATGAAATGTCCAGAATAGGCAAATCCATAAAACAGAAAGTAGGTTATTGTTTGCCAGTGGCTGGGGGAAGAGAGAAAGGAGAAGGCAAGAAGGGACAAAGAAGGGAGAAAGTACTGCTAAGGGGAATGGAGTTTCTTTTTGAAATGATAAAAATGTCCTAAAAGCACAGAGTGATGATGGCTACACCACTCTAAATATACTAAAACCCCCTGAATTGTATAGTTTAATAGGGTGAATTTTATTTTATGTGAATTATATCTCAACAAAGCTGTTACCAAAAAAAGCTGATTATAAGTTTACCTTTATTTTTGTCTTTGCCTTTCTATTTTGTTTTTTCCAAGAGCTTTGTTCAGTGTGTGGAGTCCTGGGGAAATCTCCAGTGACTACTCTTTAAGAGTAGTGTAACATCCTCCAGTGAATTCATTCCCAAGAGCCAACAGTTTCATTTGGCTTCTGAAATTTATCAAGGCAGCTTGTCAGTGTTGTTGCTTATCCTGCTTAATCATAGCTCTAAGGGCATGATAAGATTTGCCATATAAGTGTTTTTGTTTTTGAACAATTTGTAGTCAGTCAGAGAAAAAAAGTCCGGGAGGAGATCTTCCTTTTGATGGCAAGATCTTAGAATGGACACTTCAGTGCCCTGAACCTCAGTGAACATAGGCTAGGCTGACTAAAGCAGGATATAGGTTCCATGGGGGACCTGATATTATACAGTATTGTATAATCTGGTGGTAACTCGTCCTAGGTCCATCCAGAGTCTTTCAGCCAGAAAACTCAAAGCAATCTCCTATCAGAATGCTTACTTAAATTATTTTAAACATGGCATTTTAGAACTAAGGATATTGGTATTTAAGAAGCTAAAAAATTAACTAAGCACTCCTCCTTAAGAAAAAAGCCTCTATTATTTTATAGAATGAAGAGGAGATGTCTTTGTATAAACAAGGTAAAATATTTCCTGATGCCATGCATTAGCTCTAATTCAGTAATTGATCAACCAATAGCTTACATTGTAATCATTAAACTGCAGAATACTTTCATTATATTTACTACCTGCAAATAAATGTTTAAGAGTAACTTCTCTGTTAGGCATTATTTAATTTGAAACCAAATCAAAACAACATATTCTCAGATTTGTTATTTGTCAGTAAGGAAGTCTTAAAAAAAATCATAAAATATATAAAATAAAAACTACAGGCATAGATTAGAGAAGGCTATGTGACCATAGTATTTCCTCTCCCTCTAGGCTACTTCTAAATGGATAAGAGAGGGATAAAATAGACTTATAAGGGCAAAGGTAAAAGGAGAAAAGATAGCAGCAGATGAGGGATTTTAATATATTTTGGAAAACAGCATTTCATGGGGTCATGAGCAAGGAGAAAGCTAAAACCTAAAGGTCTTGCAGTAGTAAATAGTAACAAAAAATGAGCTGATTTAGACTTCAGTATCTCTAAGGCACTTGGTTCTTGGAGTTCTCAGTCTAGTGCAGGGCATGGTTGAAGATGGTACTGAAAATCAGGGGTGGTTAGAAATATATTATCAGTTGCAGGTACCAGGAGTGCCCCCTTACCCAGGACAGTCACCTTTCTTCACTTCCCCTTGACCAGGTGGAAGACTGTGAGCTATTCTCTGAATCAACAGGAACAGGGGAGCTTCAGGACTCAAGAACATTGCTTGCCAATCAACAACCTTATCTAATGACAGAGAATGTCCAAACACACTTTTACCACATGAATCTTAAGTATAAACAGAAACTGAGATAAACGCAACCACATTTGTGATGAAAGTCTAAAAGATAGAGAAATTTAAAAATAAAACAAAAAATAATAAAGAAATAGAAATAACGCTGGGAACAGAAGAAAATATAATCAACCGACCAACCAATCAACTACCACCACCACCTTCACCTGCACCACCATCACCACCAAAAAAAATAAAAATCAAAGCTGTCCAATGAATGTCCTTATACGTAAAAAGGAGGATATTAAAGTATCTATAAAAGGTAAAATATATCCAAAAGAAGAGTTAAAAATGAAATTATGAAAATATCTTCAAAAGTAGGATAAAAAGATCAAGAATGGAAAAATAAGAAAAAAATATATATATAGGATCAATCCAAAAGGTCTAACATCCTATCAATGAGACTTCGAGAAAAAGATGACAGAGAAAGCAGAGTGGAGTAATTGATTAGTGGAAAGACTATTTTTCTGCCGTGAAGAACATGAGATTTGAGATTCAAGGCACTCAGCACAATGGATGGAAATGAAATGATCATATCAGGCAAAGCTCTGGGAATGGCAGAGCCCCAGGGATAGAGAGACTTCAAATTCTTTGCATAAACATAATTTTCAATCCGGAATTCTCTACCCAATCAGACATCAATCAGGAGCTTGAGCATGGAATAAAGCCACTTCTAGTGCATCTCCTGTGCATCTTGTTAAAAAATTCATTCATTCATTAATTTTTAAGCAAACTACTAGAGGATATGCTTTGGCAGAACCAAGAAGGAAATGAAGAAAAGAAAGACATAGAGCCTAGGAACAAAAACGTATATTTAATGAGGATTGGGTAGGAGAATTCCAGGGTGCTCTCTGTCAGAGGCCTAAAGAGCAACCAGTCTTAGAATGATGAAAAAAAATTTAAGGTTCTAGGCAGAAAATTCCCAGAAAAAAAGGTGGGGCAGAGTGAAAAAGGAATTCTTAGAGTATCAGCTAGATTATCAGTATGTTTGAGTATTTGAAAAAATATATAACTAGTTATAAATGTACGGTGGCTCCAAAGGAGTAGCTGGAAAAAGTTATGAATTTGTTTCTAAAAACCTATTCAAGTAAAAGACAAAGGCAAAAATAAATTCCAAAAAGGGGTGATTGTACAAGAAAGGAAATGTAATCATAGTTATTATTTCACTCTGCAGGTCACAGTAATGTGAACACCAATTTTTGATTTAACTATTTTTTTGTTTTAATTATATTGAAATGAGGAGGAGAAGTGGCAGATATCAAAAAGTCAAAAGTGATAAGACAAAGACATTACAACCTAAGCAAATTATTTATCAATATCGAGGTAAATGCCAAGAGAAACAGGTAAAAGAGAGAATGATTGTTTTTACAGAGAACTGGGGAGGGAGAGGGCAAGTTTCTGTTGGTTTTTATTAAAACTCATTTAGTAGTATTATTGGATTAAAATTTATAGCAGTATCAATGGACTTTTGTACAATGCAAAAGTAAAAACTCATAAAAGTCTAAAAAGACCATGAAGAAAAATTTAATTTGCAAAGCTATATAGAATTATGGTAAAGAAAAAAAATAACAGATTAGACTGATGTTTCAAGCTGACCATGTCCTTTTAATCTGATACATGATGAACAGTCTTGTTTTCCTGTCTGTACGTAACACACTCGGGCCACATAAGAGACAGAGAATAAAGATCTACATTAACCAAAGAATCGTCATGATGAAATGAGTTTTTTCAAGCCCTGGCTCTGAGAGTATTTTAAGCCAAGGTCATCTCAAAAGTTTTCAAGGGCTTCCCTCCCCAAGCTGTCCTTGTTACCTCATGCGCCTCACATTCAGCTATAATCCCTCTCCCTTGTTTGCTTACTCTGCTCCGGTGACCTCCACGCTGATTCTTGAAAATGCCTTGCAAACTACTTTTCCTCAGGGCCTTTGCATTTGCGGTTTCCTTCTGCCTGGATATCCACAGGGCTGCCACCTTGTCTCCTCAGGTCACTATCTAAGTGCCATTTTTCATGATCATCCTATTTAAAATCACAACCCCTCTCTCAGAGGCATCCCTATCCTCCCTTCTTGCTTTATTTTCTTTTACCACTTATTATTATCACTTATTTTACTTATTTTTCTCTGTTAATTGTCTGTCTCCTTCAACTGGAGTGTATGTTCCATACGGACAGGTGTTTTTTTCTGTTTCATTTAGCCTTATGTCCCTGGAACACTGCCTGTCACATAACAGACACTTTATACATCTTAGTTGAATGAATGATGGTGAATTTCCCCTTTTCTTGTCAAAGCAGCAGCAGCAAAGCATCCACCCAAAGTTTCTGTCTGGGATCTAGTCAATGTAACATTAAGAGATTTGTGTCTGATTGCCTGAAGAAACTAAAGGGAAAGATATGGAATGTCACATGAGTCTGTCCTTATAAAAGCTACCACAAAATGGCTTCAATTAAAAGTAAAATTGACAAGTGATTAGTCAGCATTATGTTTTTTCAGTTTGCATCAGTTTTTTTTTTTCAATTTTGAGAAAGATATTACAAACTGGTTAAGATATTTCAGTTCAGATTTGGCAAATGTATCCAACAGTAATCATTACACATTACTCTTTTCTACTCTTCTTCTTAAGATATATTGCTGGCAACTTTTGATGCATTCTGATTCAAGTAAACCAATTTTATAGTTTAAGACACACATAACATACTGAATCTAACTATAACACAAAGTTTTCTTTCGCGTGTGTGTGTGTGTGTGTGTGTGTGTGTGTGTGAGGAATATCAGCCCTGAGCTAACATCCATGCCAATCCTCCTCTTTTTTTGCTGAGTAAGACTGGCCCTGGGCTAACATCCATGCCCATCTTCCTCCACTTTATATGGGACGCCGCCACAGCATGACCTGACAAGCGGCGCATCAGTGCGCGCCAGGGATCCGAACCTGGGCCACCAGCAGCAGAGCGCATGCACTTAACCGCTACGCCACGGGGCAGGCCCCAGCACAAAGTTTTCTAATTAAAAATGTTCCCATTAACATTCATTTAATGTTTGATTTTTTCTTGTTATGGTTAAAGTCTCTGATGTATAATTTCTTTTACCACTTAACATATCACAATGGTTTAGCAAATATTAGACAAAAATAGTGACACCTCTTTATGGGGAATTAACAAATATTAAATTGATGATGTTAGTATGGTTTTTCTAGGACTCAATAGGCTATGCAACTTCAAATTTAATAGCTCAATAACACAACCATAACAACAACAGCAAAAAGTCATAGAAATGATAAGGACACTTATTAAGTTCCATACCTAGAAGCCCAGAGATTGGGAGGAGCCCTCAGGGTTGGGTCAGGGATGTCATTAGAACCTAGATTCCTTCCACCTTTCTACTCTATCATTCTTAGCATAAACTGCTTTCTCATTAAGATAATAGAATCAAACCTAGCCCAAGTACACTAACTACATCTCCCTTCAACCAGTGTAAGAAATTTCTTCTGTCCCAGGTAGTTTCCTCCTGATTAGAGTTGTACCTGAGAGGCAGCCTTTCCAGGTACTAATAGGTGAGCATCCCTAGAGCAGAATTCACAAGGAGGCAGCTCACAAAGAGGTGGAGAGCATGTGTGGTAGATTCAGTCTGCCAGCGTTCAAATACCAGACCCTCTTTAATCATGTTATCTTGAGTAATTGACTTCTCTGTGTCTCAGGTTCCCTATTTATACAGGAAGATAAGAGTACCTTGCTCAAATACATTTAAAGTGTTTAAAACCATGCCTGGCATATGATAAGTGCTTAACAAATGTGAGCTCTCATTATTATCTCCCAGTTATGATAGATCTCCCAAGTTCAATATCAAATGAGAATTGGCTATTATCTGGACAACACAGACAATAGTTCAGGCCCAAATTGTTACTTCAAATATTTGGAGCTTTAAGGTATTAGGCGTTTCATTTATTTAATTTATCTGGGTAATACAGTGTACCTTGTCATAGGATTAGTGATGAGCTTAAAGTTCTGGCATAAAGATTAGTAAGTATCGGGGAGACAAATGGATTGGAGTTATATCTAACAATTGAGACCTAATGAAACCATCAGGCAGTCAAACACTGTTCAACTCTACTACCAAGCTATGCTATGTGTAGATCCTCTGCACAGATCGTCTTCCGAGGAAGTTTTATATTGTTTGTTATTTCACATAACACCTGATTAAATTTCTTGCATGTAGACAAATACATATATATATGTTTGCATATTCACATACAAGTAGAAAAGGGAGAGAGAAAATGAGAGAGATTGTAAGACAGAGTATTGTTATGATAGACTTTATCAGTTAAAGACCTAGAGAGAAGTACAACAGGCTAAAATATTTGTACAAAACTATGGAGCGATGGGTTTTTTAGAGGCAATCCTGATCAAAGCAGCATCTCTTGTTCATTTTTTTTTCTTTTTAAAGTCCTCCACTTGTTATTCTTGTCCCTTGGATACAGAAGTGGAGCTGATTTTACAAATGAGTATCACTCCTATGTTTTTTAAAAGCTGGAGGAAAATAAATCAAATCCTCTGCAGTTGACACTAGAGCTTTCTTGAGAACAAACCCACCTGTCTACTTCTCTGATGAAGCAACTTCTCAAGCACTTTCTCTTCATTATAAAAGTGAAAGATGATGTTATTATTACACATAATTATCAGGCTATCTTCCCCCTTTTTGTATAAGAAAAAAGAGCAGAGTATTCATCTTGCAAGTACCGCTTGGGTTTTAACAAAAAGAAAAATTTCTTTCTTTTTAGACATTTTGGTTAGATCCTGATACATACAGCCTTAAAACCATTCACTTGCTGCTGCTGGGAAATCCCCCGAAACCGAGGGCAGTGTGAAAATGGGAAGAAGGTAGTATTTTTTTAAAGCAGGTGGTTGATTGTTTTGGTCACCTTTGTTCTGTGATCATGGACAGAATATCCCTTCCCCCCACCCCTCTACCCCAAAGGATTCTAAGAAAACAGTTTTGGGTCAGTTCTTAAGGGACAACAGCTACTCAGGCCCTCTTCCTTCTTACAAGATGGATATCAGTAACTGAGCAGGTTGTAAGAGTGTGTTTGCTTTCATTCTGGGCCAAAAAGGGGGACAGTCACGCATGCTCTGTTTACGTGCGTGCGTGTGCACAGAGTCACGCAACCTCCGTGTGCGTGCGTGTGTGTGTGTGTATAGAGACTGGATACAGAATTTCCCATGGCCTTTGTTAATCAGCAAATAAGCTGTGCCCGTTTGGACATTCTATCAGAATTCTGAATTTCGGGTTAAAAATCTCTCTGCCTGAACATGTCTGTCGGAAATCACTTCCGTTGCTATTGCCAGGGGTCATTAAATGTACAGGGAAGGAGGCCAGGCAGTGATGCTCTTCCTTGTCTTAAATGAGCAAGGGTTAGTGCAGAACACTGGCGGAGGAGCAAGTTATATACAATCCCAGCGACTCTGGTCCCCCTCCTGGGGACTGCGAAATTCTATGCCACTGTGAAGCGGCTTAGAAATGAGCCGACAAAGAAGTCCATTGACTTTAACGTGAATATGCTTGAATCACACAGAAGACAAGAATAAATCACCTTACAAATGTGTCTGGTGTAATTTTCTTGTCTCCTTCCAGTTCCTCCACCCCCACCCCTTTTGTTCTTTGTGGATGTTTTTGTTATCGGCTGCATCTATGAGAAGTCGCCTTTTCGAGATTTTTCTAAGGGTAGCTAGAGTGTGGGCTAGGTGCTGCTGCAGTATGAATCTTTTAAAAGCTTCCTAAGAAATATTTAAGACCCTGGTCTAGGAGGAACAGCTCTCCCAGGCATAATTTTTGGTGCTGGTTGCAGCAGGGAGCGTATGCTGGGAGGAAAGTATTATTTTTCTAAATGGAAGGTGTCAGATGGTCACGCAATGTGACTGCATGTTCGAGATCACTGCCTCCCATCTGCAATTTGTGACGTGTGAAAGATTCTGCCCAAATGTGCTCACCAACTGGAAATCCTCCGCACTTTTTTTCCTTATCAGGAGAGACCAAGATAACCAATGGTTTACAGATCAGGGATCCTATCAAATTAATATCACTGTAGGATAAAATCTGTTTTAAATACAACTCCTAAACTCCAGCAAAGTTAACTAGTACAAACAAGTTCATTCATCTGATTAAGAACTGCTGCTTGGGAAACAACAACAAAATGAAATCTGCTTATCACTGTGCCTCACCTCGAAAATAGGCTGGATAGAAAAGATGACACAGTTTTCCATGCTAATTAATGCCAACCAGCCCCAGGACTAAAGGGAAGCATTTTTGAATCAGGGTCTTTTGTTCCTTGCCTTATACACTCCTCTGAGTCTCTTTCCAATTAAACACAGCAAAACTCGGAAAGGACAGACTATGTAGCCTTTGCCTAAATAGGGGTTCCATGTTTTGAACTGAGTTCGATCCTTGAGTTCTGTTTATTCTTGGCTAGGCATAATTCCCAGCTTCTCAGATAAAAGGGTCGTAAAAAGGCTCATAAGGTGCTTTGGACATCAAACAGCTCATACAAAACAATATCTTGATGAGTTAAGTGCAAATGAATCAGAAACATAATGGGCTGAAATTCCCTTGCTGTGCACAGGGGTTGACGGCTCAAGGAGAAAAGTGCTCAGCCTGCAAAGCACACCTTGGGTTGCCTGGCCCCCAGACCTTGGGAAGGGAGTTTCTACATTTGGCCTAAGGGGTGGGTTTCATTTGCTCTGCTGAGTTTTCACCCGATAGAGTACAAAAAAGGGAAGGTCTCCCTCAGGTTTTCAATTTCTCATCTATATCAAATGGGGAAGGAGAAAGAGCTAACAGGAAAGAAATCCTCAGGTGATGCGAAAGCCGCATTCATCCCCAAATCATTTTATATGTATATTTTGCATCACAAAGCTCTTCAGAATCAGTGACAAAATATAGAGGGATTACAAATTCAAGAAATGGATCACCATCACTGTTTTGTGAAGCAGCATGCTGCTGTGGCTGACACTACACAGGGAATTGCAAAGGGCTGAAATCCTCTGTGCTCAGGCGTTAGTCTGAGTACCCAAGACATTGGCATGACACCTTCTCCCAAAAGAAGTGCCCCTAACCTCACTTCAGGGTCAAAGAACAACATGATCTGATCGCTCCCTGCGCTAACCACTGACACATACCGAGGCCTGCCTGGCTCTCTTCAGGGGAGGCCCCAGTAGGCCAAGTGAAAAAAACAGTGATGTGAAAAAGAATATGGCAAAACACATCTGATTTCACCGAAGGGAGAGAACACGTGGCTAAGAGGAGGCTGTTTTCATATGACATGTCAGAAAATAAAGAATTAACAGAGAAAAATAGGCCTTTTACTCTACATTAGCCCTTTGCATTGATTCTCAGGGTTTCTTTATCAGTAAAGCCCTTCTCTTTCCTCTCAGCTAATCCAAATCCTGTCCATTCTTTAAAACTCAGAGCAAATCTATCCTTCTTTGTAAGTGCTCCCTCATTGTTAGGAGCCCCAAATGAGCAATATGTTGTGTTCTGCCTCGTCTGAGCTCACTCTCCAAGTTTTGTCTCTGCAACCATTTTTGCAATTAACCATCCCTGGTACTGCCTTGAACTGATAGTCAATAATTTTTTAGTGAGCTTGAACATCTGATAAATTTTTGCTGTAATTTTCTATTTAAATTGAAAGTTTCTTGAAGCAATGGCTCAGCCTTATTGACCTTTTATTTCCTTATTCGAGTACGGGAAGGATGCCAACTTTGTGCCAAGCACTTACCTCCTTTACTGTATATACCAGTAGGTAGGTGTCCCTGTGTCCTCTTTAGAGGCCAGGAAATCAACTCTGAGAGGCTGTTTCTTGTCCACGTCACAGGAAAAATGATGGAGCCAAGATTTGAATCCTGACTGATGACAAAGCCCTTCCTTAGATGATAAACATGGCAGATAGGAACTAAGTAATTGATTTCTGATTTAACCACAAAAAAAATCAGAGAGAATTCTCATGAGTGTGTTCAATCTTTTGTTGCACAGTGAGAGAATTCCTCAACATCTCTGTGCTCCTGAAGCCTGTCTTTGCTTCTTCCAGGGGGTAAGATGGCATAGATAGCAGTCACACAGGTTCCAATAGGAGTCGCTGGCTGTGGTGGTTGGGAGTTTGCGGTCAGATGAAGGATGTGGCAGCCAGTATTTCCAGTGGCTGTCAAAATAGAAATCAGTCTGCCCCTGAGCTGAACCTCACTCATCAGCAGCCGGATTTGTTCTTGAGGCTATGTGTAGTTTTCAACCCTGGCGGCACGTTAAAATCACCTTGGAGGCATTTTAGGAAAACAACAATGCTTGGACCCAAAGCCCAGGGATCCCGCTTCAATTGGTCTGCAATGGGACACAGGTATCTGCTTTTTTTTTGTAAGCTCCTTACTGGCTTCTAATATGAACTTAGGGGTGAGGACCCTTGAGAGACCACGCTGGAGACGTAGCAGGTGAATTAAGAGAACTGTCGGAGGAGAATTTAGTGCTGATGAAAGAAACCCTTCCGACAGCCCTGACTTCTACACAGAGCAGCCACTGCTGCGCACACTTTCCCACTCAGCCCAGCAATCCGTGTTGATCCTGGTTTGGAAAGAGCCCATCTATGGAGTAAGAGCCTGGAAGTCTGTTTTCCTCTTTCATGCTGTGATGTTTTGGGGGCCTGTTGTTGATGGAAATGCGATTTGTAGCGGGGCATATAGTAAAGACAGCAAAGCCACACACTGGAAGTGAGTCCCAGCCATGGCCTCAAAGTGATTTAGACTTGACAGAGTCTGCTGAAACAATGGGAGCTATTCTGTCTTCCCACCTATTGCCTCAGAGGCCTTGCACCTGCAGGTACCTTTCATCCCTTATGCTTTCTGGGCCCCCAGATTCTCCAGCTGACATTGCTAAACTCTCAGAAACTCAACAGAGAGGATGATGTGCTGATATTTCCAACATGCAGAGGCCACTTCTATAAGCTTCATGCCCTCTTGCATCTGGAAGTCTTGTCTATCTTGATCTGTGATTGTCCCGCATGATGAAGAGGAAGGCACAGCACAGCTCCCGGAGGGGCTTACCTCCCTGCTAATGGGGACAGCCAGAACTTTTCACTTGATCCCTCTACTCTCCTTTTAATAGTTTCTGATGGTTGCTACATGGAGGAAGGTGTCAAGGTGAGGGGAGGAGGCAGGAAGAGGAAAGGTTTCTCTACCAGCTTGTCTGCATTCACCCCGTCAACTGTTGCACATTATTCTTCTGGACAGTTGTTTATTTCGCTCCCTTCTTTCTGTCTCGTTGGAGATAACAGTTACTCTCTCAACAGGAGTGCTGGTGGCAGCATTTATTGGGGGTGATATAGAATCAGTGCTTCCTTAAAGATCAGAGAAAGGCTGAGTAGTTACTAAGGCCATACCATGGGGCAGAGAAGAGGGTGGAAAACAAGAGAGAAAGAAAAAGAGCTAGTAGAAGAAAATATGTTTGCCACACTTTCTGTTTCTTTGGCATCTTCAAAGATTTGCTAGAACTTAAAGTATTGGTGTTCCTCTGTCCCTAGCCCTTATCTCATCTAATTTTACATACTCTTCCTGACAGATTTCATCTACTTTCATTGCTTCAATTAGCTTGTTTTTTCCCTCATGATATCCAAATATATACCTTGTAGTTTACAATCCCTTTCCTGAGCTGCAGACCTGTTTATTCACGTGCCAACTGACAGCCCCACTTGGATTTGTCAGAGGCATCTCAAAATTAGTATGTCAAAAGTCAACTTCATTATTCTCCTCCTTTCCTCAAAACCTGCTTCTCTGCATATCCTATCTCAGAAAATGGCACCACTTCTTCCAATCGATCAGGTTAAAAGGCATGGGGTTTTGTTGGACTTCCCTCTCTATTACCACATATCCATAACCAGCCCATCACCAAATCCTAATTCCACTCCTTGAATATCTCTGAAATCCACCCACTTCTCCCAAGTCTCTTTTGGCTGGACATTTCAAAGGCCTTGTGGTAGGTTGAATAATGCCCATGAGCAAAGATGTCCACATCCTAACCCCTGGAATCTATGAGCAAGTTACCTTACATGGCAAAAGGGGCTTTGCAGATGTGATAAATTAAGGATTCTGAGATAGAGAGATTATCCCAGATTATCCAAGTAGGTCCAATACAATCACAAGTTTTTATAAGAGGGAGGCAGGAGGGCCAGAGAGAGAAAAAGAGATGTGATGACTTAAGCAGAGGCAGGAGTGATCTGAGTTCATGAACCAAGGAATGCAGGAAACCTCTAGAAGCTGGAAAAGGCAAAAAAATGGATTCTCCCCCTAGAACCTCCAGAAGGAATGCAGCCCTGCTGCCCCATTTTAGATTTCTGAACTTCGGAACTGTTAGAGAAGAAGTTTATGTTGTTTTAAGTCACTAAGTTTGTGGTAATTTGTTACAGCAGCAACAGAAAACTAACACAGGCATCCACTGTTTTCCTTCTCTCTAGCTATGGCCCCTTCCAGCCTGTTCCCCACACAGTGGCCAAAGGAATTGTTCTAGAACACAAATCTGATCATGGCCATTCCAAACACCAGAATGCCCTGTACTAGAATAAATCTTTTTTTCTTATTTTTAGCTCTTCCTCATCCACATTCTGGAGCATACCATATTCCAAAATGCAGCAGCACAGGGCATTTTCCCTTAACCGTAAACATCTTCATAAGCCATGACACATCCAATCCCTTTTAGGGCTAAATCTCACCAATGACAAAATGGCTCCTGTACCAAAGCAGCTGTAAACAGAGAAAAGCAGCAGAGGAATTCTAGCATGATAACTCACAGGGAGCTGCTACGACAGTCTTTGATCTTTACTCCTTGTTTGAGGCCAGACCTTTGAGGATTGCTTAATTTTCTTCTCCTCTTCCATCCATGAAGTGGAAGACAGGGGTGAAGGAACCCAAGAGCCCCAGAGAACCTGCAAGTTGGTGTCCCCATAGGGGTAGGACCAGGAGATAAGTAAGTGGGAGGATAGTCCCTGTATAGTGGAGAAGCTGGTGGCGAAGATAAATAGGTGACAGAAGCTGGAGTGGACTCTGTGTAGATTGCCATAGAATATTAGAGCCTAAAATAAATTCTGTCCCTGAACATTTCTCTGATAACCTGCACGCAACTGATAACAGAGGACACTGTGGTGATGGATTGTTTAGGTCCCATCCCCTCTCTGTTTAATGATGTTAAGAGTGTATTAAGGAGAATCTTGCTCCATTGCCCTCCTTCTCAAAAAAAATTCAACCTTGTAAGATCAGCATATAAAACCTCTCTTATCTAGTTCCTGCTGATTATTCTCAAGTATTCTCTCACCACTCCTCCATTCTCTCCATTCTCAAAAATCTATCAAATGTGCAACTGTCTCTATTCCACAGTTTCAGATTAGACATCATGTTTTCTAATGCCCAAGTTTGGCTTGTATACTGTTTAGCAGAACATGTCCACCTCTACGGAGGGGTTCATTAACTATATTTTAACCATCTTTTCCTTTTCTGTCATTCTCATTAGACTTTAAACACGCCCAAGGGCAGGGACTGTGGCTTTCTCATTAAAGTATCAAGCATAGCCCAATTACATGGGGGACGTTCACTATATATTTGCAGAAGAAATGCATGAATGAATGAATGGAGGTAGGCCAGGCTATGGAAGGCAGGCGGTATAACGGCAGGCTAGAGACAGGGCTCTAATTTACTAAATAAAGTGAGAGGAAGAGAGGCCAGCACTAACCAAGTTGAAGACCCTCTATACTTTGCACAAAGGTTGAGATCTTGCCTTCAAAGGTTAAGTATTTTGTTACTCTTCATTGTAATAATTTGAACCTCACTTCATACCTCTGATTCACATGTGTCCTGTTTCTCCGTTTAGCCAATAAGTAACTCAAGGACAGGAATCCATGCTTTATGCTGTCTTTGAAAGTCTACATTAGTCTTACTGTGATTTGCTCACTGGGTACGTACAGTGATGGTTCAGGACGGATGTGTTTAAGGCCCAGTAGAGAACCTTAAACCAGCTCCTGTGCTTTGGAAGATCATTGATTGCTAGTCCCTTCTTAATCTTGATGTTTCTTTGAGCCTGGCACATGTGAAACTTCTCTGCATCTTGGAGTCATCTTGTAGGTCATATACCTTCTGGTTTATATTTACAGAATTCCTGTAGTTCTTTCCTCATTGTTAGAAACAGCAACAAAACATTTGTAGTCCTTGTGATTGCTCTTTCTTTTAAAATGAAATAGTCTTTATGTATTTTTTCTGCTGCCCTAAACATGGAGATTTTCAAGGAATATTATTAACATCAGTGCTGTACTATTTAGTGACTGTTGTGAATCATACTGTTGAATGCCTAAATACACTAAATATTCATGGTTTGATTGTATTTAATTGATATAGATTGAGAGCGCTGACAAATTATATGAAGACTAATAATAGCAAATTCCTGCTTCCTGGGTATTGCTTACAAGAGAAATTAGAGAGGATAAAGGATTTGAATTTTATTCCTTATTAGATTTAATACTGTCAAGAGAGAAAGAATTTCATAGTTGGAAGAACTCTGCCCTAGAAGCACTGAGTTCTAGAATAGTTTCTACCACCATTCAGCTGAGCAACTTTGGGATACACACTTCATTTCTCTTGGATTCTGTTTCCTCACTAATAAAGGACTGACTCCTTTCCAGTTCTAACAGTTAGTGATGAAGATAATTATAACTCAATACATGTAGTGCTCATCCTTACTAAAAAGTGGCAGAAAACTTCTGCTTAGATCACCGTGCCCAATGATGCCCTCTGAATAGATGATCCTAGGGAATAAAATATAAGAGCTCTAAAACAATACTTGGGCTATAACATTTTCATGATAAAATTTGAAGCTATAATCCAAATCAGTTCCTGTAAATAGGAAAGGGGCATCTACTCAGAGAACAAGGGAAAGCCAATTTCTCAGAACTATTTCCTGCAAGATTAGAACACTCTGAACTCAATTTGCTATTGAGAACAGACTTTTAAATCAAAACAATGGATTCCCATGTGAGTTAATGCGCAACTTCTGACCTAACATGAATATTCCAGGAGCCGCAATATGCTACTTTCTCCTGAAGGCCCTGACTCTCTTAAACATTATTTAGGAGATGCAAATTGGTAATCTTATAACAATTTTGAACTCAAGTCTGCCATGATTCTCTTGTTCTTAATCTTTTGGCATTTGACATTGTCATTGATCCAAAAAAGAAGACATTGTTACATGTGCAAGTCAAAGTGGAGATTGAAGGAGCCCTCCAACACACAGGGCAGATGGTGAGATGTCATGGTGAAATGGATACGACATCCACATGGTTGAGCTTTGATGCCACTGAAGCTCTATAAGAGTTATCAGGAAGATAAGGGTGCTTGAAAACTGCTCAGTGAGAGAGAAAATGTCAACACACATTGAAAAGAGCATTTCAAGGTCTTCAGTGGAAATTATTTTATCAGTGGGAGTGTTTTCAACTCCATCCCACAACTCCCAATCAGTGGCAATCTCAAAATCCCTCCAACTCTTTATGAGGTGAGGAAAGCCATCAAGCAGATGAAAAACAACAAGGCATCTGGAGCTGATGGAATCCCTGCTGAAATCTTCAAATCGGCTGAGGAAAATGCACACTATGGCTCCTCGCTCTCATCCTGAAGCTTGAGAATGATGAAGAAATTCCAGATGACATCAGTAACACTGCAGTTGTGACCATTTTAAGGCAAGGACACAAAGATAATTGGAAAAAGAACACCCTCACTCTTCTTTCTCAGCAAAGTTCTTCCTGGGGTTGTCAGTGCCACTTTTTGAAATACAATTGATATGTGAAAAATGTTTATTATTTAACTTCAATTGTTTGGTAGGGCATTTTTCTTTCTTTCTTTTTTTTTTTTTAAGTTTTTTTTTTGAATTGCACTGATACCAAACAGTGCAAGCCATTGCAGATACCCACTCCATTGTCATTATAGTGTTATTATTTTCACATGTGTCTGATC
Organism: Diceros bicornis minor; assembly: GCF_020826845.1. Taxonomy (NCBI): domain Eukaryota; kingdom Metazoa; phylum Chordata; class Mammalia; order Perissodactyla; family Rhinocerotidae; genus Diceros; species Diceros bicornis. Next base: position 27,311,229 of record NC_080755.1, read on the forward strand.
ATCTCTAGATATCTTTTAAGGCAATAATTGCCTTATTCATCTTTCTGTCTCCATAGAACCTGCAAATAGTAGGTGCTTGAGAGATGCTGAATAAATTATTGAATTACTTGGCTGTTACTAAGGGTAAGATTAATTGTATGCATACAATATTTAATCTATAAATGAGGAACAATGTTGCCATAATGCCTCAGGCTCCTCTGGCCACGATGTCAGAATGGTGGCATAGAACAAGACAGTCAGATTGCACTCAGGCATTCACGGCCACTTTCCTTAATTATCTGCATGAGCAAGGACAGGTGGTAGAGAAGACTGGTGAGACTGGAGAGCTTGAGATTGGTAACGGATAGGAAAACAGGGATAAGGAAGCTTGAAGACAACCTTTGCTTTGGTTGCTGCTGACCTAGTTTCCAATCAGAATTGAGCAGTAAGCTTCCTCTGCGTCACAATGAGCAGTACTAACATTCCCACCCTGCAAATGAGTGAGCTGAGATGCAGAGGTTAATTGACTGGTCATTCCAAAATTCAGAGCCAAGCTCTGATTTGGCTATAAGGATTGTATCTCTCTGCCTTGCACAAAGGCCAGAAGGCCAAACAGAACTGCCCCACAGAAGCTACCTGGGGACTGGGGTGGGGACAGCGTGGGTCCTCTCTCTGCTCCACAGACAGAGAGATAATGCAGTGCACTATGTTAATTAACACTTAAAGCTGATACAGACGAAAATAAACAAGTGCGCACCCATTCTGGTTCCACTTCTAAGACCTCATCCCGAGACCATAACACAGTTTGTTTTACAGCTTCCCAGTCACGTGAGAGCCAGCATAATGAAACCTCTCTAATCTCTATTTTTCTAAAGTCTGTGTAGATACAGATGGCTCTGTTTTGGTCTCTGGGTTTTATTCTTATTTTGCCACAATTTTAACCTTTTATGTATCTCTTTCTGTGAGATATTCTCACTGTTTCCTCATTGCCTAGAGGCTCTGAGAGGCCTTTCATTTTCATTTTCTGATGGTTGTATCATATTGTTCTTCAGAATATTTGGGATTTTTTACATAACAGAAGATGTATTTGCCATTGTTACTGGAGGATTCTGATACATGGGGATGCCATTCTCTGATTCATGAGAAAGTTCATATCAGCTCCACTTTTTAACAGGAGAAGTTGAAAAATAGATGTTTAATTTTCAAAGTATCCATAATCAGTTGTGCCTGGAAGGCTGCGAACAAGAGAGGAAGGACACAGGAGGACATCACCTCCAGTGTGTGTTTTATACTTGTGGAAAGAAAGAGGGACTATGAAGGAAGGAAGAGTGAGCCATAAAATTAAGAGAGCTGGATCTGACACAGGTTCTGAAAGAGAAAAAAAATCAGGACTGTCAAGCCTCACACGCAGAGTCAAATGCAGAAAAAACAGCAACATATAAACAGCCTGCAAAGCACAATACTCGGTCCCATCAATTCAGCATATTCTGAGTACCAGCTTCCAGCTTCCAGGTGCAATAAGAGAATAGAAACATAAAAATGACCAAAGCATCCCCCACATGTTTGCATAAGTGAGGTAAGCAGCTCAGAGGAGGGATTTAAAAGAGGACTCTGCATTGTTCTTGGAGTCACTCAAGCATAGTAAGGGTGGAATTCCATCTGTTCAGTTCAGTTTGGTTCAGTGAACTGGGTCACTTTTAATGGTTCACTAAATTCTGACTATCTAAAATTACAGTTAATGTGTTTTAAAAATCTTGAGCTGCATGACAAGAACACCTTATTACTTGCTCTTCCTTGCCCTTGGGTTGATCACCTCTGAGACTGGGTAAACTGGAGTGCCTTTCCCGAGATGGGGGAATCGGGTCATTGTATCCCACGGCAGGTGCCATCCATAGCTTTCCGTTAAAAACAAGAATCAAAACCCATTTTACATCCCTTACTCGATCTTCTCCCTGAATGGAGTTTGGAGGCTGGGGTGACTATTTCTCACTCGTGTGAGATCGATCTGGGAACATCCTCTCTGAGGTAGAGGAAGGAGACAAGCATAGAACTAGACAGCAGAAAAACCATTATAGAAAAGTAATTACATGAGGGGAAAAAAATCATAATTCATGTTTCAGGGGTAAGTTTGAAAGTCTCAAAGCACAGATGCGCCAGGGAAGTATTCCTCACTTTTGGCTTTTCAAGGAGGTGGTTTGTATCCAATTTCATATGATGTAAACATTTCCGCATCTTCTAAGGACTGTGTTGCTTTTGCGGGTAAACCTAAGCAACTAAGAGAATTGTGTCCTCTGGATTTGTGATGAGTGTGTTGGTTGTTCTCTGCATAACAAAACAAGCCTCTTATCACAAAACCAAGATACTTTTTACAGCGGCATTATTAAGGGGGAGGGGGATTGAGGTATGAAGGAAATACCTTTATAGAAAAAATGAAAATGTCAGGAATTAGAATGAGAAGAAAGGAATGGATTTTGCTCTACCATTGGACTTGGGAAGGCTTATTTTATTCTCCATGTCATCTTTACATATTAAAAATATATCTTTCCCCTCCTGGCTATTGGTCTAGGTGGCCTCTAATTGCAAGATCCTGCTTGATATGCCAGTACAACAAATCATGGGTGATGGAGAAGCACAGCAAGAGCTAAAAGCAACACCTGAAATTTTCAAATAGGAAATGACACAAAACCAGATCAAGGTCAGCTGCAAGTCTAAAAACAACACTTCTTCCAAGTACAGTTTTTAAAAAAATAAATGTATTAGAAATAAATATATTGAAATTGGGACCATGGCTACTGAATAATCATGATGATCAATTAAATCTTTAATGTTGATGGTATGTTTAATTTTCTATTCTAATATAACTAGCTTAGAATTATTTGGCCAAATTAAAATTCAGTTTTTGGAGGGCTAGATAGATGTGGACTAGAGGAAGCTATGCTTATTTGATTCTTCATGGCACAGGTGTCCTTGTGAAGAATGACAAGTTGTATTCTTTTCTCATCCAGTAAGTGCTAAAGCACATAAAGAGCTGAAGAGGAGGGCACTTCTCCTTCAGCCTTGTATTTGCACAGGGTGGAGGCACACAGTGATTTGAGGATGTAAGCTCAGTCTTTCAAGGAAGGGACTGCCCCGACCTCTGTCCTGCTTTGCACAGTTTTCACACCTGTCAGCTTGGGAGGGCATGCTCACACGTCCCTAGAGATGGTCCATCAACCTCTGAGCAAGGGCTGTGCATGGCTGTGGTCTCTTCTCCAGCCTATTTCCTTCCATAATCCTTATTGTAGAGAACATGGCTGAAAGGCCTCTCCTCTGCAACCTAATTTCTTAACTAGTCTCCCTGGCTCTGTCCCTGACTGATCTAACCTATTCCCTGCACTTCCATCATGGTGCTCTTTCTCAAACATTAATGTGATGGAATTCCTCGTCTGCTTACAAATCTCTGTAGCTCCTCATTGTCCATAGGATAAAGCGTAATTTCCTTAGAAGACATGCATCTCTTCATTATAACATTATTCCAAAGTTTTTTCCAGACTCATTATCATTTGTTGAGTTTTTGCTCATCCTTCAAAGCCTAGCTTTAAAGTCTCCTCTTTTGAAGACTTCTCTGATTACTCTACTCAGCTCTTCTAGCCTCTTCCATACCATGAATACCTCCATTGGAGCAGCTGTCTCTGGGTATCATAATGACGTGTCCATCTTTCTTTCTATTTCCCCATCTAGACTGTGTCTCAATCAAAACCAAGAATGTACCCATGCCTAGCACAGTGTTAAGCTTGTTGAAAAAATATTTAATTGAATGGGAATTTCTGGGGCTTTTAAAATGTGATTTTCTCTATCTGTTTTCTACTCCAGCTACCCAATTTAACATAGCCTCAAGGTATTATTCCCATTTCTGTTACTTTCTTTCATAATATTTTTGAATATGTTTATTTAATCATGTGCTTGTCTATTGATTTTCTCTATCAGTAAAATATAAACTCCATAAAGTCAAGGATGTCATCTTTTTTGTTAATACTATATCTCCCATTCCTGGCTTTGTGCCTGCTTAGTAAATATTTGTTGAATAAAACAATGAATGAATTAATGAATTCTCCAGCAGAGTATATCTGGGTTACAAATACCTTATTTCTAATTCTTTAGGTAATGACCAAACTTATTGCTTTTCCCCTTATTCACTTCTTCTTGATTTTGATGATTCTTTTCTCCAGTTTCCCCACTGTTTAAAACTAAAAAATCTTGCAGCAAAGGAAGAAAAAACATGAGTGGGAAATGTACAAAGAACTCCTTTTTCATGTTGACTATAGAATCCTTTTGTGAAAGGCTGAGTTCCCTCAGTTCACGCACCAGTGATTACCTCTTCTCCTTCCTCTCCCTTCTTCTTTTTCCTACTCACAGGTCTGCCCAGAGCTGCTGGCTAAGCTGCCTCAAATACAAAGGAGAATTAATATTATAGGACATTTAGAATTCAGTGCCCACTCCATTGTGATGTTTCTGAAAGTCAAGGTAGGGTTTTAACCCTAATCGAAAGTGGAAACTTTAATATATTTGGACTAAACTCATCATAGTCAGAGCCTATTTTAGAGTTATTATCCAATATTGCTGTGAAAATTGAAACTCCAGAGCAAAGAGGGGGCCTGAATTTTGCCTTCCACTTTAGCCCTACATTATAATGCTAGGTTTGAGTTGAGAGAGAGTTAGGGTCCAACCCTGAAGGAAATGTGTGTGTGTGTGTGTGTGTGTGTGTGTGTGAGAGAGAGACTGCATGTATGTCCAAGGATGCCCCTAAATTAGGTGAGTGGCCCAGTCCATCTCATAGACATTTAATTGAATGATTTGAGGGGCTCCTGTGAGTGAGCAGCTGCCAGAAGGAAGAGCCCAGCCATCACGGCTGCCCCCAGTAATTTTGTCCCCTCTGCTTTCACCAGTCCTCTCTTGGCTCTCCAGAGAATGGAGTCTGCTACCAACACACCATCTCTCTCAATCTGGAAGCTGAAACACTCCCAAACCAGGAAATGTAAAAGCACAGATATATCTCACTTAGGGTTGATATGGGATAAGTTATTTACCAGTTTCCTCACCGAAATCAACTGGATCGTCACAGTGACTACTGCATGGGAAGTTGAGAGGATTAAGTAACGTGTGAAGTGCTCAGCATCGGTAACCGGCTCGTTACAAGTAAAGTGCAGGGGCCATTATCACTACTACTATTAGTACCGTGGTTACAATAAACCTGGGTTATCTTCTTCTCTTCTTCACATGTTGTCTCATTAAAAATAAATAAACATCAGACTCCAGAATTCGAAACCACTCCCTAGTAGCTAAGAGCACAGATTCTGGGACCAGGTTCCTTAACTTACTGGGTGGGTAACTTCAGGCAAATTATTTATCTTCTTTGTGCTTCAGTCTCCTCATCTGTAAAATGAAGACAAAGACTGCACCTATTTCCTTGGTATGTGGTGAAGATGAACTTATTTAAAGAGTTTGGAATAGTGGTGAACAGGTAATATCTGGTAGCTATCATTAATATTATTCTTGTTAACGCTGAAGTCCCTGGGGTGTAATGAAGGGGGATTGCATTACATAAGCTCATTACACCACTTCCTCAAGAAGCTCCCAAACAACACAGCACAAGGCAGTCAGCTCCCCTCCGGTTCTCTTGCACATCTCCAGAAGACTCTTCTCCCCACTCCCAGGCTGAATCCTCTTCCCTTTTAACCCTTCTTTGTCCAGGCCATCCACTTGTGAATGGGTAAACTAGCCGAATCCTTGTGGCCTTCTCCTTCCTACCGAGGAGCAGAGCAACTCAATCAAGCAAGAAATAAATAAACAAATAATTCCTTCCAAGAGAGGACCCCAGCTGTAAATCCTTTACACTTCAACAGTCTCTCCAGATCACAGGATTACACTTAATAACTTATCCAGATACAAATCACCATGGCTGCAGACTAGCTTTTTTGTTTTTTCTTTTTTTGGGTTTTTTTTTGGTGAGGAAGATTGGCCCTGAGCTAACATCCATTGCCAATCTTCCTCTTTTCACTTGAGGAAGATTCGCCCTGAGCTAACATCTGTGCCAGTCTTCCTCCATTATGTATGTGGGTCACTACCATAGCATGGCTTGATAAGTGGTATATGTCCACGCCCAGGATCTGAACCTGCAAACCTGGGCCGCCAAAGCAGAGTGCACCGAACTTAACCACTATGCCACTAGGTCAGCTTCAGACTGGCTCTTTTTTTTTTTTTTTTTGTGAGGAAGATCAGCCCTGAGCTAACATCCATGCTAATCCCCCTCTTTTTGCTGAGGAAGACCGGCCCTGAGCTAACATCTATTGCCAATCCTCCTCTTTTTTCCCCCTTTTTCTCCCCAAAACCCCAGTAGATAGTTGCATGTCATAGTTGCACATCCTGCTAGCTGCTGTATGTGGGACGCTCCCCCGGCATGGCCTGACAAGCGGTGGGTCAGTGCGCACCCAGGATCCGAACCGGGGCTGCCAGTAGCGGAGGGCGTGCAGCCAACTGCTAAGCCAGGGGGCTGGCCCCCCAGACTGGCTCTTTTGCTCTGTCTCCTGGGCACAAAACCTTTATGTCTTTTGGCTCACTCGCATCTGACTTGGACCCACACAGCTCACCTCTAGTCATATGGCTGGTGAAACTCTCGGTCTTGATAGAATTTATTTCCTAATTTTTTCTCTGCCCGTGGACCCCAAGATTAGCCCTTCCGGCTCTGGACTTTATTTCAGCTCTGCAGCTGGAGTCCTTTCCTTGTTTCCTACTCTTCAAGAAAGAAAGCTATCTCCCTGTCCAAACTCAAGGGATCCTCTTTTGTGCTTTATGCTATCAACACCGAGGGAAATGGAAGCCTGCTAAAATTTATTGAAAACTCGGTGTGCCAGATACTTTGTATGTGTTTGAATTTCACAGCAACCATGTAAAATAAGTTTTATTATACTTTATCAGGTGCAGAAACCAGGTCTCAGAGAGGCTGAGTGACTTGCCCAAAGTCACACAGTGAGTAAATGGTAGAGACAGTATTTAAACTTGAGTCTGTTTAACTTTCAAAAACTGCTTGTTTTTTCCATTGTATCATATAGCTTCATTATTTTTAAAAAATGGTGTTCATTGCTTAAAATTTTAATTTGATGATTCTGTTTTAATTTTACATGGTTTATTTACTATTCTCCTGGAGGTGAGATTATGAATGGGATGGAAAGTAGTAATACCACCATGTATTGAGTATTTTCTCCCTTTGTCTGGTCTCTTCCTCTTTCTCTCTCTCTTACTTTTCTCTCTCTCTCTCTCTATCTATCTATCATCTATCTATATCTATTTATCTTCTATCTGCATATGTACACACATATATATGTATGTATATTTATTAGATACCATCTGATATTTATTGAAAATTTACTTTATGTGAAGCTGATGAAACTTTCTTCTTCACCTTTTTCTTTATGACAGAAACTTAGAAGCTCTGTCCTTGCCTTGGGATAGTCAATGACCAGCATTGAGTGCAGCCAACATTTGGCAAAGCCTCACTTTCACATTTGCTTTCTGGGCTAGCACAGGCGCCTAGGCTGGCCCTGGAGTTGGGCATTGTGTCCTTAAGAGCTCTTCTACCATAGCCGGTGCTCCTGCAAGGACTGGTTGAGGAAGATCACCTCCGTCTTCAGCAATGCAAGCTCCCTGGTGAAATTCTCACTGAATTCCTGTTTCAGATTTGAGAGCTGGTTCTAACCTCAACCGATTTGCAGAACTGAGATGAACTGATGAATACCAAAACCTTTCTCCCTGATGTTAGTTATTTCTGCTAATTTTCTCATCGGTTAAATTTGGAGAGATGCTAAAATGGTTCTGAGATTCAATTTTAAATGTGTGGAAGAGGAGTTTCCCACACCAACAAGAGATTCTCGGGACACCAGCTGGGTGTTCTGTAATTCAACTCAATTCTGACACTATCTACACAGGGACAGCATCAGATTCCACAGGTTAAGTGTTCAGTCCTACAAAACTGCCCCCCTCACACACACTTCAGACACCAGTTGCAAGCCAAAGTGCTTCTGACTGACCTGCTACAGATTGGAGGTTCCCATGACCTCCTCCTTGGACTTCAGACATCAGTCACCAAGTCCAGGTCGTCACCTGTTCTCTTGACCAGCTAGCTCTAAATCCAAGGTTCCCAAGACTCTCTCCTTGGGTGCGATTAATTTGTTAGAGCAGCTCACAGAACTCAGAGAAACATTTTACTTACTAGACTACTGGTTTATTATAAAAGGATATAACTCAGGAACAGCCAGATGGATGAGAGGTGTAGGGAAAGGGCACGGAGCTTCCGTGCCCTCTCCAGGTGTGCCACTCTCCCAGCACCTCTACATGTTCACCAAATTGGAAGCTCTCTGAACCCTGTGCTTTTGGGGTTTTATGGAGGCTTCATTACATAGGCATTGTTGATTAAATTATTGATTATTGGTGATTGATTCAACCTCCAGCCCTTTTCCCTTCCCTGGAGGTTGAGGGTGGGGGTGGGTACTGAAAATTCCAACCCTTTAATCACATGGTTGGTGCCCCTGGCAACCAGCCCCCCTCCTTAGGTTACCTAAGGGCTTTCCAAAGGTCACCTCATTAACATAACAAAAGACACCATTATTGCTCTTATCACAGGAAAATCCAAGGGTTTTAGGAGCTCTGTGCCAGGAACCAAAGACCAAATATATATTTCTTATTATAAGTCACAATATCACTTTAGAGGTGGAAGAAATATTCTACCTTTCTAGGTTCTTCTGGCTGGTCTAAGAATTAAATTGACATGAGACAGAATAACTGGAGAAAATCAAACAAGTTTAATAATAACATGTATACATAGGAGAAACCCAAGAAAACTGAATAACTAGCCAAAATGGCTAAAGCCACCACCTTAAATACCATCTTCAGTTAAAGACAAAGGAGGATGTTGGGAGTTGTGGTTTGGGACTTCAAAGGGGAGGAAGGCAGTTCACGTGGAGATGGAAAAGCAAATGTTTTGTAAACAAATGTTTGCCATGCCTTGCAGAGACAATGAGACATGGGGAGGACTTTGATCAAAGGGGCCTTGCTAGGTTCCTCCCTGTCTACCACATCTACTTCATATTATACTGTAGTTATCAATGGTGATATCTCCTTTCTGGAACAGGTCTTCCATCTTAAATTCTTTTAGGCAGTTAGGGGGAAGGTCAAAGTATCTTCCTGAGTCTTTTGTTCTTAAAAATAATCAAGCCAAAGAGACACATTTTAGGGTGGCAAATTCTGCTCCCTTACATCACAGATGCCTTTTTGAAGACCCACATATCCAAAGAACTTGGTCACATGTCTGCCACGGTACCCTTCCTACTATTGGAGTCACTTATCTTAGTTGATAAGGTGGTACATTTTCTTTTAAATATAGCTGAAAAATTATAAAAAATTTCCATGGAATCTATCTTAATATGTTATTTGGAAGGATTGTACATGAATGTGAAATATCAGAGGGCAGGATAAAAATGCAGGAGACCCTTTGGGTCTATTATGACAAAGTGGAGTCCTGATTAAAGAAGGTCAAGTCTGATGTTTGGAAATAGGCCATTAATTGAGGATCACTGTTATCATTACATCTTCTTTCAGACTGTAAATATCCAAAAATACTAGAATGAACACATGACTACCATGAAATGGGCCTTAGAATAGTGATCAAAAATGTTTGTGTGTGTGAGTGTGTGCATATATATATGAAGATAATTTCAAAAGCAGAATGTCTATGATTGGTTGCAGTAGACTTGAATAAGCATACTGGCTCCCCAGTCCCTACATATACTTTTTTGAAAGATCATTAAAATTGGAAAAGTCAGTGCAGAGAGTATCACAATATAGACAGCAGTAAAGACAAACAGGGCTTCTGCAGTATTTGGCCCTTCTCTTCGAAGAATATCCTCCTCTTTGTCCTGCTCATCCATGAACTGTCTAACTAGACAGGGAAAAGGAAGAGGAGGGAGTGAAAAAGAGATGAGTAAAGAAAAGGGTTGAGCAAGAGGGGATCAAAAGCAGGCAAATGGTAGTGGAGTGGATGGTGGAGGGTGAGCAAAGGTAGGGAGCTGAAGGTAGAAGCTCAAGGGAGATAAAAGGAGAAGCCCATATTGAAATAAGATTAATCTCATAGTATTAGTAGAAATGAAGACGCTGAGAGCAAACCCACACATTAAAGATTTTTAAAAACAGAAATATTTTATAAAATTGCAAGTGGGTAAGGAAGGTAATTAGAGCAAGTGTCTGTCAAGGGAAATGGGAGTAGGGGGAAAGGAGAGAGACAAGGTCCAACACTTTGTCTGCTAGTTTAAGGTCAACTTTATGTGTGCATTTGGTTGCATCATTTAAAAAGGAGAAAGTAAATTAGTTTTACGTAATTTATTGTTGTGTATTAGCTTTGGGATAAAAAAGCACTCATATCTATTGTTATTGCTATATCAAAAGCCCTATGAAGTCCTTAACTGAGTCAGAATCTTCTATTTTTGTTTCTATAAGTGCTATTCGTTAACAGTAACATACACCTCACAGAATACCTTGGGTGGAGGTACGCAGCTTGACCATTAAGTGACAGATACCCACATCTAGATACCCAAACCATGCTACTTGTTCAAAGTCATGCAAGGAGGAAAGTAATCAAAGGTAGACATGTCATATCCTGGAAGAAGAGACAAGCTAAGTTCCCTGTCAGTGTCTTTGAATATCCTGAAAATGAAACATGATAAGGTTTCCATGTGTTTTTATCTTTCATAGATTTTACTCTTTGTCCTTAACAGAGAGAAGGGAGCTATAGGTTTCCTTCTCTCTACAGCTGCAAATGTGACCTCCCAAGAAAAAGCCAAAAGGACAATTCTTTTATGTTTAGGAAGTAGGAAGTTTGACAGCTTCTGAAAATAAATGCCTGTATTCCATTTTCTAGCAGGCTGTTGTGGTTCGTCTTCTGTCTGGGAACTGGATAAAAACGTCAGTGAATACTTCAAAGGTCAGAATTTCAGAACTGCTGCCACAACTGTATTGTCACCAAGTATTAATGACTCTCTCACTTGTTCTCTTTTTTTAAGAGGCCCGGTCATGTCCGGGGGAATGCCAGGTACATTTTTCTTAATGTATGAGCACAAGTTACATACAACAACCTAACAACACAATACTGCCTCTTTAATGCTAATCTATTCCTTGCAATCTACTAGATACATGTACAGTCATTGGTGTGTATCAAGAGAGCAAAATCAGATTCTGAAAATATCTGAAAGGATGCACTAGAGTGTACATAATAATGTATTTTAATCTGCCAGGCCTTAAAATTAATCATGAATTCCCACAGAGATTTTAATAATTTCGAGATGATGTTTTTTCTTTTTTTTTTAACAGAGTAATATTCTTGGACAGAGTTTTCTAAATGCTGCATGGAGAAAAAAGTCAGTGGGGGAGGGGCAATTTCTCACTTGCCATGGTGCCTATAGGAGATACGTTTACTAGGGGAACGTGTTTTCTTTTGCTCCTAACTGAAAAGCAAGGTAGGTGTTTCAAAGAAGGCCTTTATCACTCGATAAAAGCTAGCAAATCAAAGGAAGTTTATTAGGGGTAATAATGTGCATTTGTTAAGCAGGAGAATAGTGCTGGAGGGAAGAGGTCAACTTTCATGAGGGGGTGGATGCCTGGGTAACATTAGGGAACGTGGCTGTCAGTTTTCAGAGTTGCACTTGGTAATCAAAGGGCATGAGGCTCTAGAAACGGTGACCATATTACTTATTGTCCAAACTGGGACTTTTGAGAGGGAAAATAAAGTTAATAATCACACTGGGACATAGGCTTACCTTAGTTTGAGGGCGTATAGCAGTGGTGTGGAGATTCAGATCTCTGATTGCACTGTCCTTGCCTTTCAAAGAGGGGTGATCATGTCTGTTTCCCTTACCTCACCATGATGCTGTGACTGTAAAACCCTTTAGGCTCTTCCAAATTTATCCAACAAAGGTACTGTGTAAACATAAATAAACAGCATTTTTTCTGAAAAATGAACAACTGAAAATATTATGTTCTAAACTGATGATTGTTCAGGGATATTCAGGGTACTAGAAAGAAATAAGATCATTGAGGATATGTTGGTCTTTCTACCTCTTTTTAACTCTCTGCAGAATACCCCACTACAGTGTCTGGCTACGAGGAGAAGTGGTTGAGCAACTTCTTCCTGTAGAAGTATATCTACATTTCTACAACTCTTATGGTTGACCAAGTATTTGGTAACTCTCCTTGAAATGTAGTTGTCAGAACATGTCTTAGTCATTTTTCTTCTTATCTATTGAAAAGCAGTTTTAAAAAAGTGTATGCTTAACTTCCACCTGTCTGCATCCAAAAAATTTCCTGAAGACAAGTAGAGTGTGGTTTGTCAGAAGTAGGTGAAATGCTGGGATTGACCTCATTATTTTGGGAGGAACGACTCATTTTTCTTGGTCTGTGTATGTGTGGAGTGTGCTTAGAAATTTTAAGTAATGCAAATTATGCATATGAGAAGGAGGTAGGGATAGGAGAAGGTCCAGGGAACAGACTTGTGATTATAGAGATAGGAAAAAGGATTTTATCTGAACTACATTACCTTTAAATAATTTGCAGGCTGGTAGAATCAGGAAGCTCACTAGTGTGCGCACCTGTAAGAAACTATTTCATTACCCTTTGAGTGAGTGGTGGAATAAACTTTGGAGATATTAACTGTGGTTTACCCTTCACTTCCCTTCCAAATCTCCCACCTTTCACTCTCGCATTGAATTACTCACATTCATTGCCTCAAAGGACACTTATTGAACAGAGTACAATAGTACAATAGGACACAAAAGAACAGCAAGTAAACAAGTGAAAAGCTTGATTATTCAGACCCTTGAGGGTGGAGAAAATACTTTTCAGTTTGGGTAGAGTTGCTTGTGAGAACTTAGCTTGTCCCCCATGAAGAGTGTGTAGATATGTTCCTATGAAAGGGCCTTTGGTTGCTGCAGGAGAGGCCTGAGACGAGGGGAGCAAAGAGAGGATGGACATGATAGCAACCCTGGCAGAGCCCCTTTGGGAATTCCTCCATGGCCCCAGGCAACAGTAGTGGAAACAAAGAAATGGCTTCCAGGAACTCTATAGATGTCCTGAACATGCATTTCTCCTCCTCCCAGGAGCCACCCAGAGAGGTGTAGGAGAGCACTGAAGTTTCTATGCTTCCTGAGAGGGATGTGGAACACCACAGAGAGGGCTGGTGAAAGCCAAGGAGCCCTGGGGTTGAGATGTGGGGATGCAGAGTGACCGTGAGAACCTGAGGAGCAGTGGCCATGTGGGGACCCGAAATATCTCCATGGAGCAAAATTATAGCAAAACCACCAAAGAGAAAGTAGAAGAGTGATTCTCACTGAGAACTTGCAGGGAACAGAGGATGTCTGAATTCCCATAAACCCTCCAGGAATTTTAATACCACTCTAGGAAGAAAGGGAGTATGAGCAGGCCCATAATTTGAGTTTGCCCTGAGGAGACTGAGACAACACTGAGGTGTCTGAAAATCAGACCTGAGTTAACCTGAACTGAACTAAAGCAAATTTCCTTAATTAGGTGAGATGTGGGTTTAAAATGGGGATTATATGGACACATAGGGAAAAATGAAAAAGTTCCACATTTTCCACACCTGAGAATTTGCTTGTGACATATCCAACCCACTGCACTGGAATTCCATTACTTAGCATTTTGCTCATTGTTTAGTAGGCACCTTGTAAATATCTTTTCATTGCACAAATGGAATGAAAACAACTCCGTCTTTCAAAAACAAGCCAACACAACACAATACAACACAACACAACACAGAAAATCCTCAGTAACAACTACATGATGTCAAGTTGAATACTTGTCTTAAAGATTTAAAGAGCTCCCCTAGGAGAGGGTTTATTAACCAATGCCAACCTCACTGGCGACAGGAAAATAGTAAAGGAGCTTGAAACTTGGCACAAACTGAGCTCATCCTAAAGACTCAGAGGCTACTGTGGTATGCTAACCAAAGGAGAGTGAGGCTGGAATTTCTGGATTTCTTTAAAAATGGGACAGACAAGAATCTATCTGGAAATCACCTATGTAGTCCCGCTTAGAAATAGGGGAATGATGATTTCTTGATTTCTTTTTCTCAAGAAATTTATTTTCAGCTCTAGGATATGGTTTTAAATCTAATCAGAGGTCAATTTATCTTCACTTTAGTAGTCCTGGTTATAAATCTATTCATAACAGATATTTTAGAACCAGAGCAGCAGTTTCCACTGAACATATTATTTTAATTTTTTATCAATATTGTGTGTTTGATAATAGAGCTGGCATATAAAGCTAAAAATGCTATATGCCCTGTAGGGAGCCCTTTATTTCTAGGGACATATATTGGAGTTATTCTTCTTTGTTCATATGATTTACCTTCAAAAATCTATTGAATGTGCCCCCAGAGAAGTGCAGATGGCTGTTTTAATAATCATATTGGTATTCGGGTGGAATGGAGTGGGATAGAACTGAAAGAACTTGCAGAGAATATTGTTCCTGGAATCCTTGGTTCCACCAGCCTGCATATAATATTTAAAGTGCAGTAGTACAGCTAAAGTTTGCAGAATAAAGTTAGCAATTCCATTCTTGCAGATACTGATCTTTCACCCTCCTTCCAAGCTTTGAGAGCCCTTAGATCATACCAGGAGTGGCACAATATGCTGCTAGGTCAACAGGTGGCAGGGTTACACTATCTCTCTCTCTCTCCCACCAGGGGCAATGGAGAATTTAGCCAGAGTATTTACTGTCTGGTGTCCAGTGTTGGCCTCAGTAGAGCTGGTATTCGGATCTCCAAGTTCTGCTTCTGACCCCAGGGATTCTGTGTTATCAGAAAATGCTGATGAACTGAGATAGCCCTTTGGCTTGACCCTCACTGGCAGCATATCTGCTATAGTAAGCCTATGGAGGTAATGGAGGATTGGATTCTTTAAGTACAGCATAAAAACATAAAGTGGTAGAGTAATAGTCCATTTTAATATCACTTGCTTATGATATTCTTCTTGGGATATCCATATCACCCATGACAATCTTGGTCCTATATTGCACTTTTAGGCTATATATAGCCTATATAGATAGCATTTACATATATGATTTCATTTAATTCTTAAGACAATACTCTAAAAGGCAGATATTATGCCCATTGTACAGGTGAGAAAATTGAAATCTAGAAAGGTGAAATAACTTGCTCAACATCCCATGGATAGTAAAGAGCAGGGCAGAGATTTGAAATCAGGTGTGTTTATCCCCAAGTCTATGTTTTCTTTATATGCATGAGGCTTTCCCAGTGTAGGAGCTGCTCCTTGATATTAGCTAGTTCACAGAAGGGTGGTGGAGTTTTCCTGTGGCCTGATTACGCTGATAACTAACTTTTTGACGTAGCATTTGCAGTCTTGTCCAGTTTATTTTCATTGAGATCTTCCAGTTCTAGTGAGTGATAGTGAGACTTGCTCCACCAAGACACAGGCCCTCTCAGGATGTGGGCACTGCACAGCAAGAACGGGGCAGAATCAGAAAAAGAACCTGGCCCCTGAGTCTCTGCTTACTACATCATGTCCCGTTTATAATGTCTGAAAGGCAGTTCCCTTAAATTTACCTCTGTTAGCCTAGGTCATTGTGTGGGAGCAATTAATTTTTCCAGGTTCTTCTCAGCATTTTTCAGCCACCTTCAAACACTAACCTTATAACGTTTTAATTGAACCATATCACTTGCGTTTCTAACATCGATATGGATTTTACACAGCTGTTTACACTAATATGTGTTAAAATGCCTAATTACCGCTGCAATCACAGCCTGGCTCAATAGTCTTGCCAGCTCTTAAACATATAGTCGTGTCTTAATCAAATACAAACGTCAATGAGAATCCTAAACTCCTGCAATTTGTAAACTGGATTAAGGGCAATAAATGCAACCCTTCAAACAAGAACACAGAATTTTGCATATTTCATGCTAATATGCTCATCTGTTTGTTTTGTTGTTGTTTCCCAGATTTTCAAAAATGCTTGTTGATAAAATGAGCTCTGAATGTGTGATGAGGTGAGTGTTTATAGTGGGATTGAGGAAAAGGCTTGAGAAGGCCTGAAAAAGGCTGTATGTTTATAACAGCATTTTTTACGTGTGGCTTTATATTTATAAACTTAAATTGTTAGCTGATGATTCTTTAGCCAAGTGGGCAAACTTGTTATCACTTATTGTTTAGCAGGTTTTTGCGCACCTACTTAGGCACTATGATAAGAGCTGGTAATTGCAGTATAATGTCAGAAGAGTGAGAGGACCAGGTATAAGTCTCTCTGGAAGCATGGAGGAGAGAGAGGTTATTCATAAAGGAGATATGTTTGCATTGGAGAAATTGAGGATTTTCCAGGAGGACAAGCAGGGGAAAGATAGACAGGAAAGAGAAAAAAGCAGTCACAGTCACCCAGGAAATGGAAGGGAGCATGGTAAGTTCTGGAAACTACAGTAACTTAGTATGGCTGAGGAGGAGAGCACTTGTTGCGGAAACCCATTAGACGCCACATTAGAGACATTGTTGTAAACCCTGTAGATGATGGGATATCTCATAATGGTAAGAGGATATGTCAGCCATAATATACCAAGACAAGAGAATTAATTGGAGAGCTGCCATTTGACCCTTGGGAGTTTTGTCAGTGGTTACATGACCCATTTCCAAAGAAATATGTACCCCCAACATCTAACCAGCTATATACCATAGAACCTATGGCAGTCCTTGGACATTAGCGGGGAATTGTTAGGTTTCTCTCTCTTCTCATTGGTTGATTTATTGATTGAGTCATGTACTCATTCTTGCATTGTTTCAATAAATGTCTACTTAGCCCCTATAATATTTCAGTATTTGTGCTAGTCACTGAGGAATTGACAGTGATGCTCTCTTCTATCTGAGAATAAGAGATTATGGGATAAAAGCATCAGAGGATTTGGTAAAGAATGATAATGATTATATCACCCTCATTTATTTCATCAATAGAAACACGCCACTTTCCTGATTTTATAGATTCTCTGATTTCACCTTTTACTCACCCCATTTAAGAGAATATTTATTTTTTACAGTGAACTCCCATTTATCTGAAAATTAAAGACAAGTAAGGCTAAAATAACTGGAATTTTAAAAAAGACTTCATTGCTGTAGGGGGGAAAATGGTAAGGAATTGGAGATTTAGTCAAAATTGAAACTTAAAAAGGATATCCTGGAATTACTGTATATTTACTGTTCAATTTAATTTCTTATATCTTTATCATCTAAATATTGCACAATAAAAACATGTTTAGAATGGAGATTACTAAGACACATCAAGTGTACTTCACAATCAACAAAGGCTGAATTATGAATAATGTAACTTTTGGGACACATACACACACCTGTAACCTGCATAAGGGCAGAGATCATGTTTGTCTTATTCACGACTGGATCCCTACTGTCTGGCATGTCGAGTACTCTGTAAATAAGTTGTTGAATGCATGACTGTTTACAGAAATTACCACCTGTGGCGGATTATACTATTGTTCCCAACTCTCCTACTCTCCCTGTATCCACACCCTTTGCCATATGCCCTTGCAGTCCCTCCCACCCCAATGATGTAGTTCTTGGCTGCATGATTTGCTTTCGCCAATGGAAAGTGGTTGGGAATGACAGTGAGGCAGAGCTGAGCTGCACTCTTAGGAGGGATCCCTGCTTCCACTTGGCTTTGTGCACCTGTGCCCTGGACATAAGGTGCACCTCTGCCAGTCCTGTAATTGGCAACTCCTAACCATTCAGCAGATGGAGCATGGGCTGCCCCAATTTGCCTTATGCCTCTTTGTTTTTAACTACAAATGTAACTGGTACATGTCATGATAGGGGCTTCTATACTAGTAGTGAAGACAAATTAGCAGAGGCTGTTAACCTACCTTAGTTAGGTTATTCTGAAGCAGATCCTGAGTCAAGGATTTGGATGCAGGTAGTTTATTGGGAGATGCTCCCTGGAAGCAGTCTTGATAGAGCAGGAAGGAGACAGAGAAGTAGGAAATTGATTGGTTGTTGCTGTGGGCAACTAGGTCTTAATCCCACGGGGACTCTGAGGAAATGTATAGAGGGTGCAACTTAGAATTCTCTCTTCAAAACATGAGATGCTCGGGCATTTATGCACTGATGCCTGTGTCTCACTAGTTAAGGGTTCTACCCTGCCTCAGGGATATCATTCCCCACCCAACTCCCACACTTCCTGGCGGTGACTGTCATTTAGCTTTAGAGAACGTCCTGAGGCAGAAAAGAGGAGGGAAGTTGCTGCTTGGGCTTGAGGTGGGATGGCGGAAGAGTAAGTACATGGAATTGTCTACCACCGCTGCTCTGAAATCAGAGGTGGGCCAAGTGGATGCGACGTGGGGCACAAAAAGTGTCTGCTTTGAGATAATGTTTATGCAAAGCACTTTGTGGACCATCAAATTCTAAACAAATGTTATCAGTTATTAATAGTGAAAAAGTTCAAATGTTCCTGTTTGTAATAAAAGTTTATCAAATAAAATGGCTCATCCTAATTAATAATATCTGTGATACTATTGTGCAGGGCTATACCAGTCATTTGTTTGCAAAAGGCCAGAGTCTGGGTGGAATATTCATATATCCATTGCTGCTTCCCTGCCCTGATTGTCGTCTCTCCCAGAACTGCTAATCTAGCTACCATGCAGTCAACACACAGGCACATGCACACGCGCACGCACACACACACACACACACACACACACACACATCAGTAATCTATGCACCCTCTCATTGCTCCCAGATGTCTTTATTCCAATAAGCATGTGATAAACCCAGATGGGAGTAGAGAAAGGGAATGGAGAATATTCAGTTCTTCCTTCCTCCCTTCCTATAGGTTGGGAGGCAGCAGGTTATGATTGAGAGGTCAATCAAACACATTCCTGGCAGAACTGCTCTCTCAAGAGAATGGCCAGGAATCCCACACACTTGCTACAACTCTGCTACTAAACCACAAACTTGTCCAGGCCGTAATTAAGCAGTATTTCCATAGTTCAGAGTCTAGGCCTATCATACTCAAACATGTATGATTATAAAATCATCAAGGAATATCCAGTAATTGCTCATAGAGCTCTGCACGGGTCCTCTCATTCCAAAGAAAGTGGAATTATAAGAAGACTTCATGTGGCAGTGCCCATAAGAGAAAGTGACTCTTATGGAATGAATATAGCATGCACACCTCTTTGGAGAAAGACATCACTCAGCTGTGAAAGATCATCATGACCCCTGCTTCACGTTCCATCAACAAAACTGTTAAGTCCATCAGCTTAGTTACCCTTTACCCTTGCGTGGGCACTGACTCAGAGCTACTGAAAGATTAGTGTGAGTATGAAACGTTTAGCTCCAGAGCATCATTCCCTTAAAATGAAAAATCCTGAAATTCATTGGCAAAAAAGAACAAAACTCTCTGCTGTTTCTAAGTTAAACCAGTGTTGTTCGAGTCAGTCTGCTCTTCTCATAAATGACTCTACAACATAAATGGCTTGATAAAATGAAAGGTTACTTCTTACCCCTGTCAGTCCACTGGATCTGGGGGGTTGGTGGGTTGCTCCTCTAAGCGGTCATCCAAGGACCCAGGCTTTTCTCATTATGAGATTCACCTTCATTCAGGTCTTCTTGCTTCAGCTAATGGACAAGGAAAAGAAACAAGGCTATCAGGTAGGCCTGGAAGTAGCTCATGTCACTTCTACTCATATCCCTTTGGTGAGAACTTAGTCATATGGCCATACCTAAACTGGAGGGGAGGCTGGAAACTGTAGCTTAATTGAATGCCCAGGAAGTAGAGAGAACTCAGATATGGGTGAGATCTTGCAGCCTCTGCTAATTAAACAATAGAAATGTGGGGCCTAATTAAACAATACAAGGCTTTTTTTTTTTTTTTTTTTTTTTTTTTGTGGACCAGTGATACATTTAGTATTCTCATCTCCAAAGACAGGCAAGGCTTTAAGTTCCATCTATTATGTAAGATGTTCTACTCTGGACATGTGGACAATTTCTTCATGTGTAGATAGCTCACATTTCTGGTATTATCTTGTTGCCTCTGGTCCAGCTTTGCCATTGTGGATGGAATAGAAGATGGAAACAGCTGTATTTTCACACAGCTGAGGCTCATGGTTGGCCTTCTGATAATCAGCCAACTACTGGAACAATCACCACTGAGGCAGTTAGATTTTCCAAGTATCTAGCAGTTTGGTGATGAAACGTCTGAGCCAGGCTATGGAGGGGTGAGGGAGGAAGGATGGCCATGTATTAGATTCATTTAGGAGCATTTTCAATATATTCATGCTGATCTCGGGGTGAATCAGTATCAGATGCACGTTTCTGAGAGAAGGTAAGCAAGAAGTAGATTTTGCAGGAGCTCCCCTTGAACTGGCCATACCTCACTATGCTGAAAATCAACACTTGCAACTCTAAGTTGCTCTCTCTGTAGTTGTCCCTTTTTCTCCAAGTAGTATATTCATACTATTTCCTCTTTTTTGGAGAACAATTTTCCTACTTGGTAATCACTGAAGTTCAGTGTATTAGTCTGCTAGGGCTGCCATAACAAAGTACCACAGACTGAGTGGCTTAAACATCAGAAATTTGTTTTCACAGTTCTGCAGGCTAGAAGTCCAAGATCAAGGTGTTGGCAGGTTTGGTTTCTCTTGAGGCTTCTCTCCTTGGCTTGCAGACAGCCATCTTCTTGTTGTGTCCTCACCATCCCTGGTGTCTCTTCCTCTTCTTACAAAGACACTGGTTATATTGGATTAGGGTCCCACGCTTATAACCTCATTTAACCTTGATTACGTCTTTAAAGGCCCTATCTCCAAATACATTCACATTGGGGGTTAGTGATTCAACATAAGAATTTGGGGGGACACCATTCAGTCTATAATATTCAGAATGTGAAAAGGTCTTGGGCAACACAAACTTCCTTCTGGCTTCTTAAGACCCTACAGTTTTAAATTTTCTTGAATCTTCTGAGTCACAAAAAATCATCAGTGGCAATTATACTCAGGATTCCAGTTAGAAAAGTAGGGTTGGGTAAATTGAAATTCATTATGTAAAATTTAGAAGAATTCAGTTTCAGAATATGGAGCTGTTCCTCATCAGCTTGAAGTAACATTTCAAGTACAGAACTGGATAATTTGGATGAGTTAGGCAAGTTTTCCCTTGCTCTCCCCACTCCATTCCTAAATTACATTCTTCAAGTGCCTCCCTACTTCTTTTCAGTGTCTTTCTCACCAATGTGCTCTTCACGTTGAGGCTACCAGATCCCACTATTAGCCCCATCAAAACCTATGTGTCCTCTGCCTCATTCTTTTAGGTACCTGCTCTGGAGAAATGGCAACTAACTAATGTGACAGGCAATTCAGATAAATGTGCAGGTGGGAGGTGAGTATTTTTAAGCTAGGGCCCTTCTTATGTTTGCATTAATGAGGTGTCTTCTGACAACTCGAAGGCTTTATCCGGAGGGAGTGGATGCTTTACTTCAGAATCTCATTGTTCATGAACCTTACAGTACCTGAGGCTGGTGAGTGACGAAGGCCCTCAGAGCATACTCTCCAGGCAGTCCCCACTCCCTGAGTGTAGAAAAATCAGTCTTGCATTTTCCCTCCAAACAGCTGACCCATGCAGCTATGTTCTTAGGAATAGATCATCCATTTCAAATGAGTACATTTCATTATGATCTACAGGGCATGGTTTTTCACAAATGCATCTAAAAAAAATCTCCTAGTTCTCCCTTCCCTTAACTCTTTCATGATCTACTTATAAATTATGAGATCTGAGAGAGTGGAGAACTGTGTCTTGTTGATCTTTATATCATAAACGCCTAGCCTATTATGCATATAGTTTGTTCTCAGTAAATATTTGGTGAATATATTTATGCTCTAGTACAGTCTTTTTGGCAAATACTATTTTCATTATCACGGTTTTAAAAATGTGCAACCCAAACAGAGAAGAGAATGATTCAGATGTTGGAAGCAGATTTGGACTATATAAACTGATTCGAGGGCCATATCTCTTTCCAACTCCAAGTGTCTACACCATTAGGGTTAAACTCATGATATTTGAGTCAGCATGCCCTTTGAATGGCATTATTATTATTGTTTATCATTACCTCAGCTTTTACAACATGCTCGGTGTTGCAGAAGACATTAAAAAGACACAGTTCTTGCCTTGGGGCTTACACTCAGATAGGCAAACAAACAAAATGTATTTAAGAAGAGGTAGATTGATTGCAGGGATGCAATTTCCCAGGTGTTTGTATTTGTGCTTTGGGTTCGTTTGTCTTTTAACCAGCTGTGGGCTAGAGAAATCTCTAAACCTTCCTTCAGAACAAGGACATAAATGACAAGACTTGAGAAGAAAATACGAGCCTTGATATGCAGGACACAGGGCTGAGTGTCCAGACAAGATAATTTTGGGGATCTCTGTGGTCTTGAATTGCTCTCTCTCCGTCTGTCTCTCTCAACAATTCGTGCTTCCTGTGGGTTCCTCACTGGAAACTGAATCATTAATTTAAAAATGGATTACCAAATTTTATGGCCCATTTTCAAGGATTAGGCCAGTTCTTTCCTATCAAACAGTGTTTAAAAAAATCGACCAGTTCTCCTTACAGACTGAGACATTTATTTGTACAAAATTTAGGAAAACTTTTATCTCAAGGAGATATTACCCTCAAGTTTAATTTTTGAAAATCCAATTTATAAGCCAAAATGAAAAATGTAGTTCATACTTTTTACTCAATTTTTCTGGTGGACATTTAAAAAATTCTCTCATGTAGTTATAGAATAGAAACAAATGTGTCTATTTTGGATATTTCTTTGGTGTTTGCGGGAAATATTTGTGTGTGTGTGTATGTGCACATAGAAAGCATCTTCACCTTATAAATCTAAATACTGTGTATGTTTATTATCACATGAGATCAAATACCTGCTTCTGGGAGTAAGCCAGGGCAAAACTTTAAGTTTCACGTGTAAAGTACATGAGGAACACAATCCGTATGCTTGGTAAAGCTGTTGAAATGTCCAGATTGCACAGGGGGTGGCAATAATCTTCACCGCACAGGGAAGAGTCAGGTTCCACTTTTTTTGGTCACTGCAGTCTCTAGGCGCATGGAGGGGTTTCTCACGAGGGTCTTGATCTATGAAAAAGATGTAAGCACCCAGAGCCATGCATATTTAGACCTTGGTTTCCAAAATTTCTGTTTAATTCCACTTTCTCATCACATGCACAAGTGTGGTATGCCCTTCCAGATGGCTCACGCAAATGCTTTGTCGTACTTCACTCACTCTTTGCATGTCAAGCGTCTCTGGGACTACATACATCACCAATTAGCATCTTATATTCATTTGAAAGGAATAGTTCTGCAACATTTTACACAGTTTTCTTTGATAAAATTTGCACATTGGGGTGTTCGTCTCTTATAAGCATCAAGGATGTGATTGTGGAATTTTCCTCCCATCTCCTCCCCCCTACCAAACATTTTTCCCTATGCAGCACCATTTGATCTGTATTTTAGGGGAAATGTCTTTGGTTTGATGTTTCTGGAACTTGGTGAGACCTTTTTAGTGGGTTTACCAATGTGTACTGTAGGCATTTACTATGTCACATCTCTCCCGTGGCTGTTTTCCAACACTCTCATTTTTCAGATTCTAGATCATGAGACGTCCTCTTTGATCTATGGATTTGGCACTGCCATCCCCTCAACCTTTTGCAAAAGTCTTCCAGCTAGACATTCCTTA
The DNA here is from genome assembly GCF_020826845.1 of Diceros bicornis minor. NCBI lineage: Eukaryota > Metazoa > Chordata > Mammalia > Perissodactyla > Rhinocerotidae > Diceros > Diceros bicornis. The sequence goes on from NC_080755.1 coordinate 27,335,032, forward strand.
TTCTGAGTTCTGTGACGAGCATTTATTACAGTGGACTTTTTGTGTTGGCCCTAATAGTAAGGAGCAATCCTGATGTATCTAAATCACATTTAGCCAGTACACCAAAGAGATGCTACGCACCAAAGGGATCAAATTGTCACCTAGAAAATGTTGGCAGTTACTTTGAAGTTTTCCAAAGTGTAAGAAGCATTGACACATTGGTGAACAGGCAAGTGGAACACACAGAACTCTGTTAGGTCGTGCCTTCTTGGCATTTCCACCTGGACATCTCACAGGCATCTCAAACTTTATATGCTCACTTTCAGTATCCCCAAAACCTGTCTCTCCCTAGTCTCCCTCATCTTAGTAAATGATTATGTCGTCTACTCAGATAATCAGCCCAGAAACCTGGAGTCATCAGGAATTCCTTCATTTCTTTCATCCTCCCCATTCTCCTTCACCCCTTCCCCCCAAACCTGTCATTAAGTTGTTTTGGTTCTACCTCCATATATCTTGAATTAATTCCATCATTGCCAACCCCACTGTCACCTCCTGCTTCATCCCCAGTTCACATCCTAGTTTCTGAAAACTTCTATAACCTCTAAACTGCCTCCCTACTACAGGTCTGATATTCCCATATTCCCTTTTCCACTCAAATGTTAGAGTTCTTCATAGGATAAATTGAAGCAGGTCTCCTGGCTATTTAATATCCTGCATTTGTTTTCTGCTGTGCGTAGAACACAACCCAATCCTTCTTCCACCCACCCCCTGGTCTACAGGCCCCTGCGTGTTCTGATTACCTCTCTCCAACAGGTACAGCCTCACTAGGCTCTAGCAGCTGCACTGAAATTTTGGGTTCTTAGAACTTTTCCAGTTCTTCTTCATACCCGAGGATTTCGCACTTGCTGTGCCTCCAACCTGAAAAGGTTTTCCCTCTGGTTCTTCATTTGCTTGGCTTCTCCTCACTCTTTGGATCTTTTCTTGAATATCTGTTCCTCAGAGAGGGCTGTTACCTTCTGGTACAGCATCCTGTTTATTTCCTTCAAAGCACTAATCACAGTGTGAAAATACTTTGGTTATCTATTCACTTATTTGTCTGCTATTTATCCTCTATTGTCTAGGATAAGCTCAGTGTTCTCAAGGCCAAGTTCTTTCTTGCTTAATTTATATCCTTGGTGCTACACACAGTGCCTGGCACACAAAGTCACTCAAAACATATTTGCTGAATGAATGTCACTAAAGAGTTTTGAGGAGGAGAGTTGAGTGTATGTGGTGTGTGTGTGTGTGTGTGTGTGTGTGTATGTGTGTTGCAATGGTTGCGTTAAAGGAAGTAGTATTGACTGAATGTTTGTGTCTCCCCAAAATTCATATGTTGAAACTGAATCCCCACTGTGTTGGTTCTAGCAGGTGGGGACTTTAGGAGGTGATGATGTCATGAGGGTGGAGTCCTCATGAATGGGATTAGTGCTCTTATAAAAGAGGCCCCATTTCGTTCTCAGCTTTGGTGGTCTGGGGTTCGTGGGTTTGGACTCTGGGCGCTGACCTACATACCGCTCATCAGGCCGCGCTGTGGCGGCATCCCATGTCCAAAAATAAGAGGGAGATTGGCACAGGTGTTAGCTCAGGGACAATCTTCCTCAAGCAAAAAGAGGAAGATTGGCAACAGATGTTAGCTCAGGGCCAATCTTCCTCAACAAATAAATAAATTAATTAATTAAATAAAAGAGGCCCCAGAGAGCTCCCTCCCCTCTTCTACCCAGTGAGGACACAGCGAGAAGAATGCTGGGCCCTCACCAGACTCCAAATCTGCTGGTGCCTTGATTTTGGACTTCCAGCCTCCAGAACTGTGAGAAATAAATATTGTTTATAAGCCACCCAGTCTATGGGATTCTTGTTCTAGCAGCCAGGATGGACTGAGACAGGAAGGAAGTATGTTCTAAGTAGGAGTAGGAGGAGAGATAGGAAGGCTTGGCATCAGCATGGCAGGAAGTCAGATCAACTGAGGGGGTCCCAGCACAGGACTGACACATGAAGCCTGGCTCAGTGCAGAGATCAGAGGCCTTGGCTCATAACCTTGGCAGTTTGCCAGAGACCAGTCAAGTATGTACCGATTGGCGCCTAGGAAAACAGCACAATGTACTTATTCACATCGAAAAAATAAGAGAACCATATCTCCAGGGTAAAACAGAGTACAGATCTTCAAAACAATCACGTGACATGGCTGAGGCCACATCACCTTCAGTAAATGGGATAAACTTCTATTTCCACATGGAAACATACAAGTGAATGCTTTTGATCAAATTCACCACCCTCATAATCTGTAACTTAATTTTAAAAATAGGGAGAGAGCAAAATGGGCTAAAGAAAAACATTTACCAGATCAGAGTAGACAGTGGGATGAAGTCATATGGGTGAGAACTTTATAAGAGCACTTCAACCACACACTACTCAAATTAGGGGAAAGAAGCACATTCTTTAGTGAAAATAAATTCACTGTCCCTGTCAAAATCTGATTCGGAGGCACACAGTTAAAGTGAGTAAGCCCATGGGCTCTACAAATAACAATAATTGTACTGCTACATAGCATTTCATGAGCACTTGCTATATGCCAGGACCTGTATTAAACTGCTTACATGTGTAGAGGGAGCAGAATTCACCACCCCAAAATGTGTTTCTTTGGCTTGATTATTTTTGAGAACAAAAGACTCAGGAAGATACTTTGACCTTCCCCAAATTACCTAAAAGAATTTAAGACAGAAGGCCTGTTCCAGGAAGGGGCTAATACCATAGATAACTACAGTATAACATGAACTAGGTGTGGTAGCAGGGAGGAACCTAGCAAGGCTCCTTTGATCAAAGTCCTCCCCATGTCTCATTGTCTCTGCAAGGCATGGCAAACATTTGTTTACCAAACATCTGCCTTTCCATCTCCATGTGAGTTGCCTTCCTCCCCTTCGAAGTTCCAATCCACTACACCCCAACATGCTCCTTTGTCCTTAGCTGAAGATAGTATTTAAGGTGGTGGCTTTGGCCATTTTGGTGAGTTACCCAGTTTTCCTGGGTTTCTCCCATGTATACATGTTATTAAACTTTGTTTAATTTTCTCCTGTTATTCTGTCTCATGTCAGTTTAATTCTTGGACCAGCCAGAAGAGGCTAGAGGGTAGAGGAAAATTTCTTCCTCCCCTACGCATGCATTATCTCACTTAAAACAGTAAACCTAGGAGGTAGGTATGAATAGTGCACTATTTCCACAGAAGAAAAACACGAGGTTAAGAGAAGTTAATTCTTTTGCTCTACATCACAAAGCAAGTGTGGGAGGTGGGATTCAAACCCTTATCTATTTACATTTAGAGCTTGAGCTCATTATCCTCTACTGATTTGCAAATCACTGGGTAAGGGCACTGTTTCTGATTGGGAAATAGTGCAAAATGGTGGTCCTGATCTTACCGATTCTCAGGAAAAATATACCCTCTGATTATACACCATAGAATATTTAACGTATTGTGCAGTAATTTTTTTTTTTTACTTTCCCGGTAGATTGCAATCAACTTCAGGTCCTCACATTGTCTCCTCATCCCTGGTACTTAACACAGTTTCTGCAGCTCAGTTGAGGACAGAGGTTGGGCTTGTCCTGAAACCCTGATCTGTGAAAGTTGTTTTTCATTTGATTATTTCTGTCTTCCATTTACATGAACTAGTTTAATAAAACAAGTCATAGCCATTTAAGCGTAAACATTTTTAAGAAGAACTTGCATTGTAGTTCTTAAAAATGAATAATAAATAATCCTGATGGGGAATGTCACTAGTTATGAATGGTTAAATCAAAAGAGTCTGAAGAATATGCTTAAAATTCCAAAGAGAATAATATTAATTTTAAACATTATTCCATTTTTAAGTATTCTCAATCAAATAAAACAAAATATAAATACAAACAAAAAATAAAAACTAAATAAAAACAAAAGAAGAGAGAGAAACTGATTCAGTTTTGGAACTATCACATGGGGACAATTTCAAAACAGAATATGAAGTTTTTACAAAATTCATCCTTCTCATTATTCCCATTTTCAGGTAAAATGCAAACTAGATGCAAGCATTTTTTTAAAACACTGTGTTATGTGTCTCATAGGCCAGAACAATTGAAGCAAATCAGATCTCTCATTTTAATAATATTTAAAAATGTATATTATTGACTATGCTGAATGCCATGACTTCTGGAGAACCATTACGGCTCACAGGATAGCTTTTTATTTGGCATTGTATCAATTTGAAGCCCAGAATGACATGATCTTAATGCAGAGAGCCAATATGCATGTGCAAAATGGGATGGAGAGAAAGGTAAGGTGCGCAAGCAATAGGCAATTCTCAAATGTCATGGTTTCAGCTCTAAAAAATAGGAAGGCACACATTGAAAGGAACGTTTTGCTCCCTGGTCTGTACCAGGCGCTTCTGTCTCCATGCCCACCACTTCTCCCTTCCGCCCGCCTCCATGCTGCGGCGCGTGGAGGACCGTTTGCCCCTTAAATATCACACATAGCTAATTTGCATTATAGACTATGGGCCCAAGAGGGAAAAACGCTTAATTTTATTAATAGAATGGATTTTAAATCTCTCTACAGGAGGCCACAGAATACCCCAAAGGGCTAATCTATGCTATGGAGAGATGGCAAATCAGAAAAGCCCCAGTGAGTTTCTTCCCCCTCAGAATTTGTTCCCAGTGAAAGCTACCACTAGACGGATTGGCTCTGAGCATCCTCTGTTTGAACACTGGAATCGTTCTACACCTGATGTACAAATACCTAAGCCCCTGAGATTTACAATAGGAATGCTAATGCATGGCGTAAGCCTTGCTGAAACAAACAGAGCCAGGATAATAATTTTGTAACCTCATGTTGACATAACCCACCAGCCTGCTGAAGAGGCCCTTCATGTAGAGGAAACAGAGAAACTATAATGATTTTCAGATACAGTTGACAAGAGACCATTTAGTAAACTTTTATTTTTTTTTAACTAACAGTATGCAGGGATGTTGTATTCTAGGCTGCTACTAATAATCTCATCAGAATGCAAAAGCAGCGACTGTGTTATAAAACCAATGATCTGTTATATTCTGCAAGAATTTACAAAAGCCTAATGTCATTTACTACACCATGAGAACCATACTTGGATAAAAAAAAATAAAACACAACAGAATTCAAAAACTGATTACAGCTGACGAAAAAATAAACTGTTTGCGAATGCAATGCTTTAAAGGTAAAACCTACCACAGTGACAGATATGGAGCCCAGGGATGACTTCAGGAGGGAGGAAGTTGGTGTTTAGGAATGGATAGATGTGAGTCGTCATTTAGGGCCCTGTTGGAATCAGGGCATCCATTCAAGCCCAGGATTCTCCCCTCCTCGATTACTGCTGAGTGTGTGTTGCGGGCTCAGGCTGCAGGGAACCTGCAGTCTCCAAAGAGTTTGCTTCTTTTTTTCTTTCTCAGCAGCATTTTTGACAAAAGCATATTTCTAGCAGTCTTAAATATAGACGTTAAATGATTTAAAAAGGGAAGATCTTTCTTTGGGGACATTTGGAATAGTCAAGTCAGCTGAAAAGTCAGTGGCAGGGATCTGTCAGGATCTCTATGTAGCTGGGACTCAGACGGCCTCTCCTCTCTCTCAACTCGTACCCTAGGATGGGTGGGAGAGCGGAGGCAGAGGCAGGCTTCCCTCAGACCATATGCTTGCTGCTCTTAAGGATTTCATGGATTCCATTCTGGCAGTTTGTGGCACTTTAATTCTATAAGGAAATAAACGTGTTTAAAGATTCTTTCCTTGCATGCCCAAACCAAAGTCTTCTGCCTTTTTTCAGTGATGAAAAAATCAGCTTTCTGAAGGATGGTGTCTACTTTCTTCTATCTCTATCGATATCACTATATCCATCTATTTATCTATCGTTCGTCCATTTATCTATCCATTGAGAGAGAGAGAGAAATCTTAAGTTTCTTCCAAATCTTAATTTTCTTCCAAAATTCTTCTTGGAATTGCTATAATATTTGGAAGGAATCTATTATTCTCTCCTTTGCAAACTAAGTCCTTTGGAAACATTTTTATCACCAGGACGGGAGTGGTAGAATGTGAGAAGCACAGGGTCCTTAATATTAACAGGCATTTTTACAGTATTGCTAACCAGCTTCCAGCAGATTCCTTGAAGCAAATGTATTCTTAGATGGCCCTGAGGATGCACTTGGTCCTGCACACTTGCAGGGAGTCATTTTGAAGTGTTGACTTAGGTGCCTGTGAGACATCTGGTAATAATGAAAATGGAGCTTTTCATGCTTTGGGATTTTATGAATGAGCTACAGTACAGTCACTGAAGAATCACTAAAGTACATCTCTACAGGAGGAGGCTGTCCATATTTTTTTTTTTTTGTGAGGAAGATCAGCCCTGAGCTAACATCCATGCTAATCCTCCTCTTTTTGCTGAGGAAGACCGGCTCTGAGCTAACATCTATTGCCAATCCTCCTCCTTTTTTTTTTTTCCCTTTTTCTCCCCAAAGCCCCAGTAGATAGTTGTATGTCATAGTTGCACATCCTTCTAGTTGCTGTATGTGGGACGCGGCCTCAGCATGGCCGGAGAAGCAGTGCGTCGGTGCACGCCCGGATCCGAACCCAGGCCGCCAGTAGCGGAGTGCGCGCACTTAACCGCTAAGCCACGGGGCCGGCCCTGTCTGTATTTTTTGACTGTTGATTAGTTGCATATATTGACAGTTGTCCAGAAGGAAACTAAGACTTGCTGTTAAGTCTGAATTCCCTTCAGATCAACTAGTTTCAGACCCAAATGAAGTGATGTTATATTTCAGGAGAATCTTGCTCACCATGGATATGTAGAGGTGTTTCATAGAAAAGACAAGTCTGTTTATTAAGGAGTCTGAATTACACAGGACAATAGTCAAATGTGTGAACTGTTCCCTTGCCTTAACTCATGCTGTTTTTCTTCTGAATAACTGGAGGAAGTCACTGTCTGCCTGATAACCTTCCATTCACCCTCAAGAGCAGCCCCAATGCTGCCTCTTCTTTGTGACACTCCCTACTCTTCACAGATAAAGTTAATTAATTCTCTTTTAAGTGTCCACAGCACTGTATACATAGTTCTCTTAGATCTCTTGTTAACTGTCTTATAAGTGTGTGTATAAATGTATTTATTTATTGGTTTATCCTACCAGAGTATAAATCCCTCAATATTATTTTCCATTCACAGCACATAGCTTAGGTCCTGGCATATAACAGGTATCTAATAGATTTTCCATAATGAATAATTACAAAAGGATTTAAGGAAGATCAAACTTATAGGAAAAAATTAGGAAATGATATCTACAATTTAAAAAATCTGGACTGACTATTGATCACTTAAGAAGCAGATTTAGAGGATTCCTAAACAATTAGGAAGGCTTAAATTTAAAAACAAATTTAAAAATAAACATATTTTTCTTCATTCTAAAATTGTATGGTGTCACATCTGAGGGACAGGTCCCTTCCTCAGTCTAATAGGCAATCAACAAATTAAACATTGGAAGGAAAGTGTTTCATTTGCTCTCCTTAAGAGAATATACACATACAATTAAAATTATTGGTCCTTTTGAGAACTGAGAGGGAGTTTGAAAAGAGTGATTTATATAGACCTACTAATTCCTTTATTCAACAAATTTGTATGGAGCCCCTGGTATGTGCCCAGTTCAGTGTCAGGTACTGAGGGTTCAGGGATGAACCAGTGTGACTCCGTTCCTGCCCTCCTGGGCATAGAATATAGCGAGTGAAGTGGACTTCAAATAAAAGACTTTCTAAAAGTCATGTTACCACGACTGTGATAAGTACCATAACTGACAAATTCAGGTACTTTAATAACATTCAAGAGGGGAATCTGACCTAGAGAGGAGACATCTTCACTGAAGAAGTGACGATTAAGCTGCAATTAGAAAGATGATGAGGGTGGTGAGGGTGGGGAGGACAGGGGGCTTTAGGCGAAGTGTAGTGAAAAGAAGAGGGATATCGGTAGAGAGAGAAAACAGCAAACGTGTGTATGAACCTGGTACATTTGAAGAAGGCAAGGGTGGGGCTTGGCAACGAGGCTCCAATACAGTGAAGCGAGACTGGAGCTGAGAGAGAAAGCTGGCAGGGATCAATGCTTTCAAGAGATCAAAGGACATGGGATGTACAATGGATGAGGCCAGGGGTAACATGCAGCCCATGCAAATACAGCTCCAAGAGAAGTCCCCTAACTCCCTCCTTCGAGCCAGATAGCCACCCTCCTCCCTCATATTTACCCCTTTGTATATAAAACATCCAGGGGTGCTACTAACTTGACGATTTATCTTAAAAGGAATTGGAATTCGTGGGAGAGTTTTGAGAAGAGAAATGACCTTCAGATTGGAGTTTGTGAAAGACTGCTGGAGTAGGAGGAGAACAGGTCAGAGAAGGGCAAGGGGCAGCGTAGACGGGAAGTGAAGAGGTGAAGATGGCGCACAGTTGTTGATAGTGGAAATAAGTAGAGGGACATTGATGAATTGGAGGTACATTTTAAAAGAATAATCAACAAATACGGGGTGTGAGAGAAAGAGAGTTGTCAAGGATGATGTCAAGGTTTCTGTCGTGAGCCTGTGAGTGGATATTTGGCCAGTTGTGGAAGCAGAAACACTTGAGGAGGAATAGTTTGGGAAGGAAAAAGGGTAAGTTCAGTTTTTGGAACTGTGGTGTTTGAGGTGCCTGTGGAACATTGAAGTAGAGATATTAAGGAAGAGCTGGACATAATGTTGTAAGAATTAGAATAGAAATCAGCATGGAAACAAAAATTTAGGGATCATGGGCTTACAGAGGAAACGTGGGCTATTGATAAAAATTATGGTAATATAGAGCTTCTTTAGATCAGAATATAGGTCATGGGTTGTTCTCTAAGAAGTGATAAAAGTTTTCTTTGTTTTTATACATTACTATAAATGTATTGTCGATTTTTTTGTAGTAGCATGTTTTAGCTTTTTAGTATCTATTGTTGGCTACATTTTAATGATATTTACTATGTGTTTTGCGTTGTACTAGTACTAGCAAGTATGAGACTTTCCCCATTACTCTGGAGATCATACAATACAGAAATTATTAGAAAATTATCAAAGACATTCTCAAATTGTTTGACACAGATAATCAGTGAAATAGCCATTCAGAAAAGTCAAAGAGGGGCTGGCTGGGTGGTGTAGTAGTTAAGTTTGTGCACTCCGCTCCGATGGCCCAGGGTTCGTGGGTTCAGATCCTGGGCGCAGACCTACGTACCACTAATCCAGCCATGCTGTGGTGGCATCCCACATATAAAGTAGAGGAAGATGGGCACAGATGTTAGCTCGGGGCTGATCTTCCTCAGCAAAAGGAGGGATATTGGCAATAGATGTTAGCTCAGGGCCACTATTCCTCACCAAAAAAAAAAAAAAAAAAGAGAGAGACGTCAAAGAAGTGTCAGATCTAGATATACATGGAAAACATGTATCTCTCTGTATGTGTATATATACACACTTGAGCACACATATCACTAAAGACATATGTTATCATTTTATAGATATTCATAATGAAGTTCAGAGAGGTTAAGTGATATCACGTAGTTAACAAGCAGCTGAAGGCAGACTTGAAATCTCTACACTCTTTCTACTTTCTTTCCACAGTTTGTTCTACTCAACCACTCCTAATTGCTGTAATAGCCAATATTAACAAGTCCTTCTGCAGTTTACTAAGCACTTCCATCCTGATTACAACTCTATGAGGTTGACAGATCTGCACCGCAGTGGCAGCAGTACATAAAGTGAAGCCTTCTGACTTGTAGTTGTATCCCACACTCTAGGAATATCTTGAGTTCGTGCAAAGCCAGTCTTGGACTTGTACTGAAACTATGCATGTTACCCATGGAATTGATGAGTAAGGGAGTGCTACTCACAAGATCCATTGTGAGGACAGTGGGCACACAATCAGCAGGATCTGGGCCAAAATAATTAGTATGGAATGCACCAGAATGAAAGCCACCTTCTAAGGGCTCAATTTTTGATGTTATGTGCAGAAGTAAAACTCAACTCACTTCTCCCCGGGGGTTGAATTTTAAAAGCACAATGAATGAGGATGTTCATTACACGTATGGTTTAAGGCACCTAAGGGAATGGGAAGGAGACCAGAGGAAAAGGAAATAAACATTATTCAAGTTTCAGGAACTCTGAAAGGTAAGAAGATGGGGCAGGTGAAAGAATAATAATGACAATATCGATGGTGATGATGACAGGAGAGAAAGGAAAAGGAGGACCCAGTACATTCACACATATGTTTCTGCTTTAAATCATCTGCTCATTTTTGACCTAAAATTTTCCTTCTGGCAGTTAGGATGCATTTAAAGTATTAACCTTTGATTTCTACAGTGTACATGGCTGGCCTAGTGTGATTGTGAGTGTCAGACTCACTAGGATGAGATCAGGGCCACGGTACCCCTCAGACTCTTTTCCCCAAAGGAAAGCAGGTCTGGCTGTCTTCCACTGGAAGACATACTCTTCACAGAATGAGTTCATTTTAGCTGTCAGCTATGGAGTATCTAAGAATCTCTGTATGCATGCAACATTGCCAGCAGGATGCCCACCCACCTCCACTGGGGATAAGAATCCCCAATGGGGGAAAAAGGCTGCTTCTAAGTGAGTGAAGCAGCTGTTGTTTTACACAGAAATGTCAAAAGCACAAGCAAATTTCTCATCACCAATTGGCGGTGTCATGGCCAGTGAAATACTTTGTGGTTTCTATGTGGTTTGGGGAGAAGCAACTGGTTTTGTGAGGTTTAAGTTATAGATAAAAACTATCTGGAAAGTAAACCCTTGGTTAGAATTTGTTTTATTGCTAATGATAGAATTTGAATCTGAAATGTGGAAGGTGGGATTAAATTAGCCACATGTCTTTGAAATTTTAAAAATTATTTTGTTATCTTTTAGTTACATTTTTCTTAGAAGTTAAATGAGCAGAAATATGTTAAATGAATATAAAAATGTATAGAATTTTGTCATATGTTTCTATTACCTAAAATATTGCCATTTCTCAAAATCAGTCTCTGCAAATAAAAAAATTAGAAGTTTTCCAAATTCAAAGAAATATAAACTTTATGCCATTATATTTATATTGACTTCCCATTTATTTGTATGTTTATTCCTCCACCTGTCCATAATATATTAATTCATCTATGCATCTATTCATGATCTATTGATTAAGCATCTTGTATAGCTGATATATTGTGTTAGACATTATAGGATACTTAAAGTAACATAATTCCTATTCTCTGTCTTCTAACAGCTTCAAATTATTTTGACTATTCATTTATAGCATGAAGAAGAGTAAGCCACCTTATCACTGCAGCAGCCATCATCTTTCAAAAACAAGGAAAATGAAACAATCACTGTCTCCTTCCCAACCCAATGAGACACAGATACCAAGTCTTACCATGGATGTTTAAATCTCTTTTAAGACAAGCCCTGTTTGTGCACCTGGTAAACAATAAAATGTATATGGGCTTGAAAGTATATAAAGACTGTAAATTAGCTGTGATTTAGATTATGAGAAAATAGATAGGAGTTCAATATAAAGCAATAAAATCTAAGATAACGTGTGATGTCTTTACGTCCCTGTAAATATCTCTGGCATTCGCCTTGATCTGCCCAATTATATGATAGAAGTAACAAAGTAACTCAGTAGTTGTCTTAGTCTATTCGGGCTGCTATAACAGAAATACCATAGACTGGGTGGCTTAAACAACAAACATTTATTTCTCACAGCTCTGGAGGCTAGCAAGTTCAAGATCAAGGCGCCAGCAGATTCAGTGTCTGGTGAGAGCCCCTTCCTGGTTCATAGATGCCTGTCTTTTTGCTGTGTCCTCACATGGTGGACTGGAGGAGAGAATTCTTTGGGGCTTCTTTTATTTGGACACTAATCCCATTAACGAAGGCTCTGCCTCATGTCCTAATCATCTCCCAAAGGCTCCACCTCCTAATCCCATCATATTGGGGGTTAGTTTTCGATTTACCAATTTGGGAGGACACAAACATTCAGTCTACAGCAGTGTTTAACGTGTGTCACTACAGTAAGTTATTAAAAACTGTTCTTGAAATTCTACCTGCAGTTGGAATATTTTGAGTTGGAAGCTTCCTCAGTGATCATTTACCTCAATGCCCCATTGTGCAGATAAGGAAACAGAGGCCAAACAGACAGTAGAACTGGCTGGGAGACCCCACCCAGATCTTCTAACTCCAGGTCAGAGCTCTTTCCACTCTGCCTCTCACAAACCTTTTTATGCAAGATGTTTCACTGCCAACAACAGATATTAGCCTAAGTTGAGGCATAAGAATCTTGTTTTAGAGGTCATCCTTCTACATTTTTTTCAACTTTCTTTCTCTACCCCCATCAGCCCCCTATCCAGTTCCCTTTTGCTTCCCATTTCTTTTTTCCCAAGTGGGATATCTACTACTTTCATAATCAATTTGCATTGCAAAATCTCCCTTATCCTCCATTTCACTATGTCCCATCAACATGGTTTTTTAACCCAAACTAATAGTTCTGATAAGATTCACAGGTTACCTTGGGATAAAGCAACAGCAAGATTTGGCTAATGGGAGAGTGAATCTCGGGTTTGTCTTATTTTATCAATTACATGTATAAATAACTGTTTTCAATTTACGAATTTGGGAGGACACAAACATTCAGTCTAAGCAGTGTTTAACATGTGTCACTACAGTAAGTAAGCGGGCCTTGAACTCTAAGCATGTGTGTCCAAAGACTGATGATAGATAGCATGTCAGATTTGCCCGAGTTCTGGGGAAATGCTTTAATTCAATTTCATACATTATCAAAAGCATTGACCCCTTAGTCGCATGAACCCACGCTCTAGACACTGCACACACAGAGACGTGGGGCTTAGGCTCATCTGCCTCTTCCTCTTTTGCTCTTTCTCCACCCTGCCATTGTTCTGGTGCCCACAAGTGTGCATGTCTTGCTCTTCTGCCTACTCCTTCCAAGGACCACAAACAACAGGAAGATATTTTCCCAAATGAATACTCATACAGATGCCAGAAGATCTTCCCTTTATACAACTTCTGTTTCTCTTCCTTTAAAAAAAAAAGGCAGGACTATTAATAGCTCCTTTAAGCTTATTATCACTGTATTCTTAATTCTATTAAATGCCCGTATTTTCCTGCCCTGAGTATTCATTTAGACATAAGGTTTTGTGATAGTCACATTTAATTTATCAGGGTGCAATAATTTGTGTTTCCCAATCATCTTGCTGACTTTGGTTCATTATACTATTGTTTCACATGAGTAAGTTAGCAAAGTTTGGATTGATTGACTCTAATTAACTAAAACTGGTTCCAGGCTGTGCGTCTATTGTCATGGTAGCTAGCCGCAAAGCCCTAAACCACACAGTGATGGTGATATAAGGTAATATTGATTTGAAAACTGTAGATAATATGTAACCTTAGGCTTATCACTGTTTGGGAGATAAACTAAGAAAAAAAAAAGGATGGAGGAAGGGAAAGGTATTAGGATGAGTTTTAAGGACACTTGGGAGTATAAATTGGAATTTTTGGTGGGTTCACTTCTTTTTTGTTTTTCCTGTCCAGAGATCATCACAGCTATGTTGAATTACAAACAAATTCAAAGTTCAGCCATTGGAAGACTAAGGATTTCATGGTTTTTGAAACTTGGAAGAAATGAAATATGCTTGCTGACAAACGGCCCAAGATCCACCAAAAAATTAAGGGGAGACCTCCATTTTGGTAGAGGAACTCTTTCCATACATTACTCATATAAAAATAGGATTGTTTGAAAGTTAATCTTTTCTCTGTTGCTGATTTTTAATGGTCAATAATGATCTGTGCCTGAGAAAAAATGGTTTTTAGACAGTATGGCCAACTGGAAAATGATTGCATATACAGCCTGTAAGCATGAACAAATATCACCCTTGCTCTTCAGTGCTGGACAGAAATCAAGTTTAAAAAATTGTAGAGCAGAATGCCGTAAGTGAGATTCATCAATGAATTTCCAGCTTTTCTATGCCAGATGCTGCAGCTTCTGTTGCTTCTGTCTTAAGGTACCAGTCAGGATCTGCTTATATTTGATTGCTGTTGCTCACGTTTTCAATCCCATATTCTTCATTTGAAGAGCTCCAGAGCGCCTGTTTTCCATGACACCCTTATCAACTGAGTTGCCTTCCCCTTCAGTCTTTCATTTCTCACCAAGCTCAACAGAACAGCCTTATGTTCTGACAGACAAATGAAGTGAAAGTTTAACTCAGGTACTACAGAATCTTGCTTGAGAAGTTTTCTGTCAGAGTGGAGAAAACACTTGAAGCATTTGCAGTTTATCCAGCTGTTTCCTTCATTTGCACTGTGCTGAAGTCTCTTTGGAAACTGAGGACAGCCAATTTTCAGGTCAGCACCTTCTCCATTTGATTGTGTGGTTTCTTTTAATGTTTTGTGGACTTTGCGGCCATGTAAGAAAAAAACCAACTTCCAACTGTCACAGTGAAAGGAGCCTGTATTAGTCAGGGTTTTCCAGAGAAACAGAACCAATAGGGTACATATATGTGTATATATATAGAGAGAGAGAGAAAGATTTTAAGGAATTGGCTCAGGAGATTATGGAGACTGGCTAGTTCAAAATCTGCAGAGTGGGTCATCAGGCTGGAGAACCAGGAAAAGTTGATATTGCAGTTCAAGTCCAAAGGCCTTCTGCTGCAGAATTCTCTCTTGCCTGGGGGAGGGCAGTCTTTTGTTCTAATCAGATCTTCAGCTGATTGGATGAGGCCCACCCACATTATGGAGGGTAATCTGCTTTACTCAAAGTCCACCAATTTAAATGTAAATCTCATCCAAAAACATTCTCACAGAAACATCCAGAATAATGTTTGACCAAACTTCTGCACATGGTGGCCCAGCCAATTTGACACAGACACACCACAGAGCCCAAGTCTCACATAAAAGCACAATTGAGGAGCCAGAGAAGAAAAAGATGGGGAAGGAGAGTGGCACAACTTTGTTTTTGAAAAGAGAAAAGGGAAAGCATATGGCTACTGATTCCTCACAGGTTTGGAAGTATTTTAAATGATCATCACACAACATCACACAAACATGGTACATACAATGCACACTTGTCTTCCTGAACAGCTCCGTGACAAGGTGTCCCTGCACCCTTTAGTTCTTAAGTGCAGGTAGGGGTCGTGGTAGTTCTGAAGCAGTGAACACCTGGGGCAACATGGTGAAATGATGGATAGTAAAGGCCTTGCTCAGACTCCTCCCTCTGACTCCCTCTAATGGATGAGCAGGTGGCTGCACACATTTATCCCAGAGAATTTCTGCCCTGCCCTTCTTTCTAGAATTCAAAACAACACTCTAAAAGATCTCTGCCATGTTTACAATTTCTCACCTCCTTAGCACTGGTTACACTGACTCACTTCTTATCAGATAGAAAGCAGGTATAACATCTCTTGCTGGTAAAATATTTGTCTTAACATCTTCAAGAATCGAACAACAAGCATTCCTTAAATCCCTAATAGGCCCAGCACTGAGGAGAATGCAAAGGAAGAATCAAACATAGTCCTTGCCTGTTAAGAGTTTATAATTTGGAGGGGAAGCAAGTCTAACATTTGGCAAATAAATAGAATACATCAAGTTATTAGTAGAGGTCTTCAGACAAGAAATCTGTTGGAGTTCATAGATGACGGACACAAATACGGGATGGAACAGCCACCTTTCTATGGTGCTATATTTGAGTATATGTTGCAAAAATTGAGGGATCTTATTTAGATTGACTGCGTCAAGAATTATTTCATTCTTATTCAAATCACTCCAGTTTCTCTCAATAATTGTGTGCTTTCCTAGTGTCTTTTTGTCAGTTTATTCAATTTAGTAGTCAAATTTGTCAAAACCATATGGGAACACCTAAGGATGGGTTTTTGATAGATGAGGCTATGTGGAGCTTTTGCCTGTAAAATGGAATACATCTCTATACTTGTAAACTCTTAGGCTACCTTCTGCGAAAGTATCCCATTTTTCCAAAAGACTGTAACTATCATTTCTAGATGAATCTCTAATATCAGTTTTATCAATGTTTTCCTCTAGCTTTTACCTACAGAAGAAAAATAGACCGTGTTTGGAAATTATATTGGATGAACTCTGCCTTTCTAATAATTTCTGGAAATCTGCAATTATTCTGGGTCACCTGAGATGGCAAATTGATCTCAATAGGCTTGATTTGTCCAATCCCCAGTCAGGACAGGAAGAACCTGGTGGCAGAAAGAGTTTCAGGGAGACTGATTCTGAGCTGAAAGGCAAGAATGTTTACTGAGGAGCCTGGGTCCGCCCAGTGGGTGGGAGTAATAGGGAAGACACCAGGATCAGTGCTGAAATACTCCAAGGTGGAACCCAGAGAAAAGCTCTAAATGTCAAATCTGAAGGGCAAACAAAACAAAATCAGCACTGGAGAATGAGAGTATATGAAGGACTACAACACGATGGGATTAAGTGTGAGGGAAGGTTGAGGAGAGTGGCTCAGAACTAAGATTTTGTTGTGTTTTTTTTTGTGAGGAAGATCAGCCCTGAGCTAACATCCATGCCAATCCTCCTCTTTTTGCTGAGGAAGACGGGCCCTGGGCTAACATCTGTGCCCATCTTCCTCCACTTTATATGGGACGCCGCCACAGCATGGCCTGATAAGCGGTGCATCGGTGTGCACCTGGGATCCGAACCCGGGCCGCCAGCAGCAGCGGAGCGTGCACACTTAACTGCTAGCCACGGGGCCAGCTCCCAGAACTAAGAATTTGAATGAGAATTGTACACTAGTATGTTCTTTTCATATGGTTTGGTTTCTATTAACAGGATGGGCAAAGCAGCTTAATAAAACTTTATCTGAATGCAGTAGCAAGGTGGGACCCAGAGCCAAACTTCAAGCCAGGTGCATATTCTCACCCTCCTAATGACAGATAACTGACAAGAAAACGTCTTCTAATTTTGTTTTCTTATCTAAAGGTGAGACATCACATCTGAGATGACACAAAATAGCTCTGTTGATTCTCACTAAAATCAGAGAATGTTGGAGAGGCAGTGACCTCAATGCCTTGCTAATCAAAGTGTGGCCGACGGACCAGCAACATCTGAATCACTTGGGAGCTTGCTGGAAATGAAAAATCTGAGGCCTCAGCCCTGATCTACCGCAATAGAATCTACAACTTATTAAGGTTCCCAGGTGATTCATATGTACATTAAAATTAAGGAACACAGATGTTCTCTCTTCTGTAATACCACTCACAGACAGTCATCTAGTGGCTGATGACAAACCCATAAGTGATAAGGAGTTCACAATTTTTAAAATCTCAGTGTTTGCTAATAAACTCTCCATTGACTTTTAGAATCTAGCACAATAATAGAAAAGTTATATTTGATCAATAAATATTGAGTGGGTGAATGAATGAATGAATGAATGAATGTTTCACCTTGAACTGAAAGTGTTTGTCCATAAAGTATTTGCACTAGCCAAAGAATAAAGCAATCTATTTTCCACAGTCAGCCTTAAAATTAAATAAAAAAGACTTTTGTTCCATTAATGCCTCTGTTTTCTAGGCTAAATACGTCCAATTTCTTTAACTATTTCTCATACGTCACGATGTATAAGTTCCTCACCATCCATGGTACCTCCTGGCCGCATGTTGGATTCAGTGTCCCTCAAAGAATATGTGATCTAGGAGTAAACCTGTCCCCAGATGTGCTCTGAGCAGCACACAGTACAAGGAACACAGCTGATGACATTTCTCTGCTTCTGCTCTGGGCTTTTCTAATTTAGTAAATTGGCTGTCACATCACTAAAAATAGGAAGTTTGAACTTGGGCTCCCTTTTTGTCTGAGGTTACTTTGCTTACCACAAACGAAGGCCACAGAAGCTAAATATATGTCTACTTGAATGATGACTTTATAGCAATAAAATGAGCCCACAGGGGCTAATGACTCTGTAATCAGCTTTTTCAACCACTTTTTATATTGGGCATAATTTTCTCTCTTTTTGAGAAATTCTACATCATTTATCACTAGACTAACGTGAGCAAAAGGGGAAAGACATGAGCTGAGAGATTAGAGGCCACCGCCTGACTGCTATTAAATCATAACGGTAAATTTGCCCAGAGGAGACTATTCAATTTTGGATATTAGTACAGGAGACCCTCGTATTCTTTTTTAGTTGACAATTCTTATTTTGGAATTGGTTTAAGAAATTAGGTTTTAAGAAGAATGTATTTTCTTTTTAGTTTAAAAATGACCAACAGTATACCAACATGATCTACAGTATACCAACTCAGGACCATTTTTCAGTTCCTTTTATTGTTCTCTACCACCTCCTGGTTTCCATCAAGGGAAGAGTATCAAATCCCTGCTGTTGACCTGCTTAAAAATTGGTCTTTGGTAAATTTGAGGTTGGCCACTTTTTGGGGGAGCAGAGTTATTATTAACATTTTGGTGTAGTTGTGCTCCAGACAACATCGTTTGAATAACACTTTCTTTTCTGCCTAGGAATATCAACTTATTTAGACTTTCCCTCCACAGCTTGAAGCTCAGCCCTGCTCCATTGTCAGCTATTTCTTTTCCAGAGTTCATTACTCTTGGGCCTGGTTTACAGCTCATTTGTAGTGAATATCTTCTGCGTATTACTCCAGATCCACTCTCCACCCTCCTCCTCCCTAGTCTCTGCCTTGGGAGGCTGATCTGTACAGATTACATCAATGGGCCTCCACGCCCTCTCCCTTCTCTTATCCTTTAGGTCGAGAGTTGGCAGCAGCATCATTGTGTTAGCCCAGGATTTCTGTACCGTCTCTTATGGTTCCTCTACAGCTTACTCATGTCTTTGTAATCAGTGTCTGGAATATAAACTGTCCTTGAATTATCCTAATTTGATGGTACCATCTGTTTTTCTTTTGTCCCTTTATCCTGGGTGATTACACCACTCATTCATTCATTCTCTCATGTTTTTATTTATTTATTTTTGGTTGTTTACTTAATTACTTATTTATGTAGCAAATACTTATACATTATCTACTACTTACCAATCATTCTGCTAAATTTCTTGAGAGCTCATTCTCTACCAAAAAGTCAATAACCTTTAGATAAAGCTAACCCATGAATTCCTTATCTTCGTTGCACCATGTCCTACTGGGATAAATGCCTGTAACTGGGAGACAGGTACTACCAGTCATTTCAAGATATGTTTACTACTCTTAGGACACTGAATAAGAGCCTCTTTTCATATCAGGTCAGTCTTTTTTTGATTCACTTAGGCCATAGTACAAGTAACAAACATTGTTTTAAATCAAAAGACTCATACAAATAGGAGATAAGAGCTTTTCTGTTGGTGCCAATAACTTTAACTTTATTTTATTTTTTTTAAACTTTATTTTATTTTTATTGTGAGGAAGATCAGCCCTGAGCTAACATCCGTGCCAATCCTCCTCCTTTTTTTCCCCCCACAGCCCCAGTAGATAGCTGTACGTCATAGTTGCACATCCTTCTAGTTGCTGTATGTGGGACGCGGCCTCAGCATGGCCAGAGAAGCGGTGTGTCAGTGCGCGCCCGGGATCCGAACCTGGGCCGCCAGTAGCGGAGCGCACGCACTTAACCGCTAAGCCACCGGGCCGGCCCGCCAATAACTTTAGTTGTCCAATCACCCCTAGCCTCAAATTTTCTCATGATTCCTAGATCTGGTCTTCAGCTAGTAACTTGGCTTCTAAGGCTGCTTATAAAGGCAACCTTGGAGCACTTGCTAACAAAAAACATTCTTTGTACTCATAGATTTTTTACATTTGGTGTAGTTGCCAGCAAGCGGATAAGAGGTTTTACTCCTTAGACCTGCCCTGTGTCTGTGGTTTAAGAAGAGGAATCTTTGTCTATTTGAGTAAGGAAGGGGATAGAAGGACAGGGTTCTTTCATTTGGGGCTTCCTTGGGCTTTGGTTGTGACACAATAACATGGCTTTATGGCAGTGATGGTGGAGAAGTATTTAGTTTGTATTAAAGCCATCTTTGGCTGCATTAATAAAAGTTAAGTGACAAGACTAAGAAATGTGAAAGTTCTGCTGTACAATAAAGTGATAAGAAAACATAACTAGGGTTGTGTTCTTCTCAGAGTCCCATTTTAAGAAGAAGAGTAAAAGTTGGTTAGTTTTTGAGATGAGGAGCATAAAGTCCAGGTTCTGGAGAGCACATCATATGAGAAATATGTGAAAGAAAAAGAGATCACAAAATAACTGTTTTTAAATACAGAGAATTGAATTAATTTATTTTTGATAGCGCCAAAAGTCAGAATACTATGCACACGTATTTTTTCCTTTGAAATGGAGAGATTAGTTCCCAACTCATTGTATGAGGCCAGAATTAGCCTGATACCACATCCTGACAAAGACATTGCAAGAAAAGAAAACCATAGACCAATATTCTTTATAAGTATAGACACAAAAATGCTAAATAACATTTTAACAAATCAAATACAATTATATATATAAAGGATAATACATCATGACCAAGCAGGGTTGATCCCATGAATGCAAAGTTGGTTTAACATTTGAAAATCCAAAAAAGAAAATCCCTATGATCATCTCACTAGAAAAAGTATTTGACAAAATCCAACAATCATTCCTCATTAAGGAAAAAAAAAATCTCTCAGGAAACCAGGATTAGAAAGGAACCTACTCAATCTGATGAAAGCATCTATGGAAAACCTATAGCTAACATCATACTTAATGATGAAAGACTGAATGTTTTCCTCCCAAAACTAGGAACAAGGCAAGGATGCCCACCCTCACTGCTTCTATTCAACATTGCACTGGAGAGTCAAGCCAGTGCAATAAATCAAGGAAAAGAAAGAAAGGTCATCCAGATTAGAAAGGAAGAAGTAAAACTTTTATTTGCATTTCTACATGATTATTTGTGTACAAAATTGCATAGAATCTACAAGAAATTTAATAATAAGTGAGTTTTGCAAGATTTTAGGATATAAGATCTACGTGCAAATGTATTTGTACAGTAGACTTGAAAATTAAAATTAAAAATATCTCATGTACTACAGTATAGCATGAAAAATATAAAATACTTAGGGATAAATCTGACAAAATATATGAAAGACCTGTGCACTAAAAACTATAAAATATTGCTGGGAGAAATTAAAAAAGATATAGAGAAATGGAAAGATGTACTGTTTCCATGGGTTGAAAGCTTAATATTATTTAGATATTAGTCCTCCCAAAAGTGATCTACACATTCAATGCATTTTAAATCAAAATCTTAGTAGACTTTTTTTTTGGTAGAAATTGACAAGCTGATTTTAATACTTAAGTGGGAAAAAGAAGAACAAGGTTGGAGGGCTAACACTTTTGATTTTAAGACTTAATAAATGTGCAATAATTAAGACAGTGTGGTATTAACATCAAGATAGACAATATAACGATGAAACAGGCTAGAAAGTCTATGGACAACTGATTTTGGACAAAGGTGTAACGGCAATTTTATGGAGAAAAGGTATTCTTGTCAACAAGTGGTGCTGGAAAAACTGGATATCCACATACCAAAAAATGAACTTTTACCCAGACCTCTCACTATATACAAAAAATAAGTCAAATGGATGATAAAACTAACTATAAAACCTAAAATAGTAAAACTTCTGGAAGAAAACAAAGGAGACAATTTTTATGACCTTGGCTTAGGTGAAGACTTCTTAGATACGACAAAAAAAAGAGGAGGATCCATAAAAGAAAAAAGTGATAATTTGTACTTTATTAAAGTTAAAAACTTCTGCCTTTCGAAAGACACTGTTAAGTAAATGAAATGACTAGCCACAGATTGAGAGAAAATGTTTGCAAAGCTTTTATCTGTTAAAGAATTGTATCTAAGATAGATAAAGAATTCTAAAATGCAGTAGTAAGAAAACAAACACCCCAATCAAAAATGGGCTAATATCTGCACTGACAGTTCACCCAGGAAGATATGTGGATGGCATAGATGCAGAAGAAAGATGTTCAACAACATTAGACACTAGGGAACTATAAGCTAAAAGCACCACAAGATGCCATTACACAACTATTAGAATGGCTAAAATTTCAAAGGCTGACCATACTTATTGTAGACAGGATGTAGAGGAACTAGAAACCTCATATGCTGCTGGTGGGCACATAAAATGGTACAACCAATGTTGGAAAACAGTTTAGTGGTTTCTTAAAAAGTTAAATGCATACCTATCATATGATCCAGCCATTCCACTTTTAGATATTTACCCAAGAGAAATGAAAACATACCCAGAGTTGTACATGAATATTCATAGTAGTCTTATTTGTAATAGTCCAAAATGGAAATAACCCAAACGTTCATGAATAGATGAGCAGATGAACAAATTTTGATATACCCATACAACGGAATTCTGCAGCAATGAAAAATAATGAACTATTAATATATACAAAAACATGATGGATCTCAAAATAATTATGTTGACTGAGAAGATAGACAAAAAAGAGTAAATGCTGTATGATCTCATTTGTATAAAATTCTAGGAAATGTAAACTAATTTATAGTGACAGAAAACAGATGAGTGATTTCTTGGGGACGGGTAGGGGGTAGTGGATGGGGAGGGTCTAATGGGTTTGCAAAGCGGCTGAGGAAATGTTGGGGTGGTGGATATGTTCATTGTGTTGATTGTGATGATGGTTTCATGGGTGTATACATATGTCAAAGAATCCAGTTGTACACTTTGAATATGTGCTCTTTATGTTGATTATACGTAATTAAAGAGAGAGGAGGGGGAGAGTGGGAGGGAGAGAAAGAAAGACTATGCCCCAGGTAGGTTATATTATTTAGTAAGAGGCTGACGGTAGTTTCGAGACAAACACAATTTCTCTGCATACTTACAAAATAGCCATGAGCTGTGAGTGGCATCCATACTCCTTTCCTCTGTCCTCTCTCCCTCATTCTTTCCTTCTCTCCTTCCTCTCTCACTTCCTTCTTTCCTTTCCCTCCTTCCATTGTGACATTAAAAATTATATTTTATCTTAAGAGTTAGTAAAGACTTTAATTTCTGAAAATAATTCTATAAGTCCCTTAGGATTGTGGGTGATACCTTAGCACCTGGAAGAGCAGGAGAAAAGGAAACAAAAGAAATAGCTCAATTGCTCTGCATTAGAGATGAACAGACACTGAGGAGTGGAGAGAACAGAGCATAGACAAGAGAGAACGGATGTCAGGGAAACATGGCGACATCGCCGAGGGACTTTTCAGCCCGGGATGTCTAAGATTCAATTTTAATGGTTTGTGTTGGTGTTGCTCAAACCTCTCTTTGGAAGGGCTATTTGGGTCAATCTCAGGGCAGAGGCAAAAGAGCAGCTACCCCACAGGGCACAGAAAAAGTTGTTGTAGGCAAATATTTTCAAGAAGGCATTGTAGCTAGAGGCCTCCCTGGCAATTTCTAGGAAGGCGTTGGATTTTCCACTGGAAGCAAAATAAGCAATCAGGTGATATCTGGATGGCACTTTTTTCTCTATTTTTTTATTGCTATGTACCAGTAAGTATGCTGAGGACTGGGAATTCGGAGATGAATAAGATATGGCCTTTTCCTCTCACAGCTCTCATATATGTTAAATTTAAATGAAGTCACAACACAGTGTGATGAGTATGATGACAGTGGTCATACTTGAAGTTAGTGGGTGTGCTTGTTCCAGAATTTCCACATGGGCTGACCTAGTGGTAGCCATGTGGCTGCACAACATGTGGTTGTGGCTTAGAAGCAAGCTATGTATCTATTATCTATCTATCTATCTATCTATCTATCACCTACCTACCTATCTATCTACCTATCATCTATCTATCTATCTATCTATCTATCTATCTACTGTGTGCTTATCATCTATCTGTCTAATCTATCTATAGCACTTTGCATAAGAGCTATATAAAATCACAACAAAAATAATAAAATTAAAAATAATAAAACAATATGTCCATTATCCACATCAAATAATGCCAGACCGTGAGATTTTTCAGGATGCTGAAGCCCTGGCACCTCACACACGCCTTGGTACCTCTGTGCCTGAGATGGCACAGGGATTCTCTCCAGGATGACTCCCTGCATTCTCCATTCAGTGGGTGATGTTGGAGAATGTGTGGGAGCTCATGAGGCAGACATCATGGGGTAGGGTTTTCTGTACAGAGTCTGTCAGTGAGAGGGTTCCTGTTTGTGAGTTTCTGCTTGGAAACTAGGATTCACGGACATCATGACAAGAACCAGGTGATTAGTTGTCTTTTCTCCCTAGCTGTCGTGGAACATGGGAAACCACATGGACTTTGGACAATGATTCAGATTTCACCTTTGCCCCATCTATACGGCTTTGGGCCTTGGGTGAGTAATTCAATCAAAGTCTCAGATTTTTCATCTCTAGTATTAGGAGAAATAACACTAGCTTGGAAGAAATTGTAGGGTTAGAAACAATATACATATAAAAATACATAGCACCAGGTACCTAGTAAGTATGTAATAATTTTAATTTATTTTTATCATTGCTATTCCCAAGGCTCAAATTATCACCTGAGATGAAAGTTCAACACTTAGGAAAGGACCAGGGGAATTCTCAGAGGGCTGTTACTCAAGTCAAAAAAAAGAAAAAAATATGAATTCAATCCTTACTGAGCGTGCCACTCTGCCTCAGGCATTTGGCAGGATGCACCAAAGATTTCAGACACATGTAAGAAGTCCGTGAGTTGGAAAAGACCAAACTAACAAACTTGAAGCAACTAGACAACAGTATCACATAATCAATTGCCAGCATGTGCTGTATAGGCAAGAGATGTCACAGCACCCTGATGTTATTAGCAACCTGTTGTCTTTCTTTAGTTTGTGCAGAATAGTATAAGCAGTTCAATGCAATGTGCAAAGTGCTAAGTGGTCCCCTAGTGGCCAGAAAGGGTTAATACCACATATACCCCAAGTGGAACAAGTAAGAACATTATTTACTCTCACTTTATTTACCTCCCAGAGTATCTTCATTCGAGCTGATAAGAGTTTCTCGTTGTAAATGAACTCATTCTTCAATTATAGGCAACTGAAACTATTTCCCCAAATATTATTAATCATACTGACCCCCCCGCTCCCCAGTGCACTCCTAAACTTACATTCCTCATAGTTTACCAATTTATACAGATTGTGCATTTATTTGTCAGGTTTCCTATATTAAGATATGAACCTTTTTGAAGGAAGTAACTGGGTTAGTGCTATCTAGGGGCATCATGCATTCCAATTTTCCCAGGACCATCCTGGTTTATGCTTGTTTTCCCAGTGTAATTGTTAGTACCCCCCCCTTTAATGATGATAATTCTTCCAGTCTTAGTAATAAATTATATGGTGCCTTGGTGCTATCTCTTGCTCCTTCCTCCTCTTTTTTCCCCCACTGGACATTCTAGAAATATCGATATAACTCATCACCAGACATGAGGTCAATCTGGATGTGATCTCTCACTCCAGCAATCACAACAGGATTTGTTTGGCTGATCTGGCTGGTTAGGAAGCTGTTCTCTTTTCTCTTAAATACTCCCCACGGGCTCTTTCATAAGCTGCAATCTCAATTAGAGAAGAGGACCATTGCTGATTGCTGGGGATGTGTGTGCTACTTAGCTTCCTTGTTTGGCTTTCCTCACAGGTTCTAAAAGTCACCTCCAAGCCAGGTCTAATGCTATGACATGTTGGTTGGGCATGATATACAGAGCCTGGGTGAAATATGTCCAGCAAACACCCAGTCTATGAAATACACTACTGTGCAGGCTATGATGGTGAAATGAATGTGTTAACAGGTGAAAGAAGATGATCTAGACACCAAAATTGAACCAGAACAAAAGGAAATTGTGAACATTTTCAAAATACAGCACTAGCTTATCCACAATGGCCCAAGTGTTACCTTTTATCATAGAACAATATGGACACCTGTAAAACTCAGCCAGGTGAGACTTTAAACTCAAATTTATGATTGCTGTGTCAGAACTAAATTGGTACATTTATAGACTAGTTGTGTGAACGCAACACAGTAGAATTGTTTTGGAATCCAGCAATGGACTTGTGAATGCCTTGTTAAAATGAAGTACACTTGTCTTGCTCAGAACAGATTTCTTAGGAATAATGCCTATCTCCTTACATGATTTGTTTCAAATGATTTAACAAATTCAGCAACTAAAACAATATCTTAATGGGTGATTCAATTCTAAATGCCAAAATAAAATTATTGCAGATAAAGAGGCATATACAATTACTCTCTTATTCAGAAACTGCTTTGTGATTTTAATGAAGAATCAGAAACAAAATATTACTCTAAATGGCTTAAACAATACATTTCCTTTTTTATTTGTTCTCTTTTCCTTCTCATTATCTCTGACCTGTCTACCCCTCTTCCATGCTGTTACTCACATCTTACCCATTTACATTTTACATGTGAATGAGATTATGAATTTATGACTCCAGGAGATAAATGCATATGCATATACTATAAATGGTATTGCACTGTTTTCTTTACACTTTGTAATCTTATACTTATGAAGAATAAATCTTAAAAATAAGGATCTGCCAAATAGGTATTGTAACATATAATAAAATGCATTAAAAGTTATAATTGGAATAATAAGATTTGGAGAATTTCAGCACCAAGCAGTTACTTATAAAATACCAATGGAATAATTCTGGATTCACTGCAAAATACTGAGTACAAACAATCATATTTAGTAAACCAATGAAGAAGGTCGGCAAAGGCCTAGACGGGAACCATTCTAAGTTGATTATGATGATGGATAAGTGAAAGTTAAAGATCTTCAGTGTAACGGTAAGCAGTTAATTCTGTCTTTATAAGTCAGGTGTAGAGACATAATCATATCTAAGGAGCTCCCCCAAAAGTACGTATGTTTTAAATGTTGTCTCATAGCACTTATCTTAATTATCTCAAGTTTAATTCCCTCAGAGTGGACACGAAACACTAAAGATTATCTAGTAGTATAACGTAGAATCAATGATTTATACAGAGTGGTTAATTTTTTTCCCCATTTTACAAATTGTTGTCTTTCTGCCAAAATGTCAGAATGTTTTACATAATCCACACTATCACTGTAGTGTAAAGCAGAGCAAGAAGACAGACCCTTCTCTAAGGTTTTGTCTGACACAGATTTGTGTAGAAGCAAATTGGTAATAATTATCATTTCAGGTGAGGAAATACAGTTAAAGGTGAGCCTGCCTCCTGTAGGCAGTTGTAGAGGGACAGGGTCTTCGGCAATTAGTTAAAAAAAAAACAACGCATTCAAGGAAGAATCCATTCTGGTTCTGTCATGGATCAGTACAGGATAACAATGGGATGCAGAAGACAACAAGTGAATGACTAAGAATATGGAAGCTCAAGAAGAAGAGGCCCCGGGCACACACAAGCAGATAGAGTGTCCAACACTTCCCTTGGCGTAGCGGAACTGGAGCTAAAAATCCACCGTCGTCATTTTTCATTTGTTTCAGGACATTAGCCATTCTTTTT